>NC_092094.1:66236860-66540095 GCF_045679555.1 Salvelinus alpinus
GGGTGGGTGGTGGGGTTCTACTAAGCTAACATATGGATCATTTAGCTATTTGATTTAGAATTTTAGGACCCCTGTAAGTATCAACAAAAAAATATGTAAAAACGATTTGATCAAATATTGAATTTGGCCTTTACTACTTATAGCCCATAGAAACGTATTGGATAACACATTCATAAATGTAAAACAGACAGTCAAACAATAAATCCCAAAGAATAAGGTTTTGAAGTGTCTGTCCTATATCTAGGCAATATATGAAAGCTCAGGAAATATTTTTGTTTCTTGGACACATATTTAACCCCCATTTTTATTGGCACACAACTACCTCCATACTTCCATAATTTTTTAAAACTGGTACCGGGTTACCTTCATACAAATCCTAAGCCATTTATGGGGGTCATAGAGCAGAACACCATTGTGTTCGTGAGAATCTCATCTTTCCATAGAGTTATATTAGTAGGCCAAACGGTTCGGACGCTACACATCGGTGGTACTGACTTTAGACGAGTCCCTTGGGGCTTGTGGGGGATCAAAGAGCGAAACAGAGAACACCCTCGTGTTCGTGAGAGTCTCATCTTTCCAGAGTGGTCATTTTGGTGTGTAGGCAAAACCGTTCGGGCGCAACAGACGTTTTCGTGAGAAGACTGATTTTCAGGATGTCTCATGGTCTGACAAACACCACTGTAGCCCATGCAACAACAAAAAAGATTTCTCTAGCTGCAACTGACAGATTTTGAAGGAGATTTTTTTTATTATGTTACTTAGATTGACAGGTGCATCAATCGACTCTTAAGGATTACATTTATTTCCACATGCAGTGTGTCTGCATCACCGTGTGTGTGGACCTGGTGTGAGGGGCTTGTTGTGATCCTGGGGGTAGTGTATTGGGCTATATGTAAGACAAAAGACTTTCGATCAAGTAGAGTCCTTGGTCAAACGTGGGACAAAGATGTGTTTTGCTCTTGATCAGGGGTGATGTATTAGGCTATTTGGTGACCCAAAGGTCTATAGTGACTTTGATCAGGTTTGTGGGGTGGAGAGAAGGGCGGTTTGGTTGGGCATGTGGAAACTGTTTTGAATGGGAAGTGTGAAATGTGCTTTGAAAATGTGCTTTGAGATTTGAAACATGAGCCATTGCGATGATCTGATTTTATTTATGTGCTTAGAGTGGTGAAAATGTTCCACTAAAGCGATTGAAAAAAAAGTCTAACTTCCAAGGCTCAGTGAAGACCAGGCAACTGCTTATTGATTCTCCACTGGGCCAGATTTGAATGCACTGGAAGGCCCAACCAGTTTTTTAAGGCATCCAAACAAGCCATTACCACTCCAATAAGTCAGGAAAGTGCCTCTAACTGTGAATCTTGGACATGTACCTTTTCCAAACAGAATTAAATTAACCCTGCATGTTTTAAATTCACAGCTCGTGTTATTCATAAAACAATTATTTGAGGCAACTAAGCCATTTTAGAGTTGAACTGTCCAGACCCACATCACCAGCCCCTGCCCCACTAATACACACAAACCCCTCTCCTGACTAGCCCATCACAACTTCAAGCATTCTCACTGGTTAAGGAAATTGGACAATGGGGTATAGTTGTCATGCTCAAACATGGAACCTCCATTCTAAATAAACCATCACATCAATCCCCACATCGCCATAGGCCCCAATACAACAGCCCCTTGATCAACACAAGTCTCTGTCACCCCACCAACACCTTTCACAACATGTCTGCACACAGACACTAGGACCCTTCCTCACATTCACAATACAGTAATCAGAACAGTGGGGTGTGATTACATAAAACACACGGTAAAAATAAATAACAAGGGTGTCATTCACATCCTGATGTGAAGCACTGGCCACTCAGAACAATGGAGGGGATATTTAAGGTGCCTTATTGCTATTATAGACTGGTTATCGCGTTGCGTCCTGGGTAAGAACAGCCCTTAGCCGTGGTATATTGGCCATATATCACAATCCCCGAGGTGCCCTATTGCTATTATAAACTGGTTACCAATATAATTAGAGAAGTAAAAATAAATGTTTTGTTATTCCCGTGGAATACGGTCTGATATACCACGGCTGTCAGCCAATCAGCATTTAGGGCTCGAACCATCTAGTTTATAATTACATACAGCACGTGGATGTGATATTTACATCCTGGGTGAGATATTAAAATCTTAGGCGGAAGTCCCGCCTCCTCATAAATCACAAGATTTGATTGATTGACATAAGCCGTCCTATATAAACTACTCACTTGCGTCCTCTACCAGGCAAGTTTATCACTGTTCCAGTGGTTTTAAACTTTTAAATGATTGCACTAATAGTGGTAAGTGGCATATTATGGAAGCATTTTTTTGTACCCATTGCCTGATTTATGAAGGTCAACAACCATTTGTCTCTTTTCATTTGAGAGTTCTTTGTCTTTCCCCATGGTGATGGATCGCAAATGGATTTTGCATGTTTATACCCCAGTGAAACAGGAAGCCATGGAAGGCCACAATACAGTTCCTTAAGCTGAGATTTACCTAAGTAGAATGTTAATGCAGATAACATTTTGTTTTATTTTATTTATTAAAATCTTTAGTGGTGCCAATAATTTTGAAACTTATCTTTTTGAGAATTTATTTTATTTCTTGTTAAACAAAATATATTTCTCTGAGTAATTGTATTAGTATAAAATACATAAAAAAATATTTATCATACAATATAGCTCAGTATTTGTAATTATTTATTTTATACAGTCTTTGCTCATCTTTATCAAGTGTGCCAATAAGGTGCATACGGAAAGTATACAAACCCCTTAACTTTTCCCACATTTTATTACGTTACAGCCTTATTCTAAAATAGTTTAAATTGTTTTGCCCCCTTATCAATCTACACACAATAACCCATAATGACAAAGCAAAAAAACGTATTCAGACCCTTTATTCAGTACTTTCATGAAACACCTTTGGCAGTGATTACAGCCTCAAGTCTTCTTGGGTATGACACTACAAGCTTGGCATACCTGTATTTGGGCAGTTTCTCCAATTCTTCTCTGCAGATGCTCTCAAGCTCTGTGAGCTTGGATGGGAGCGTTCCTGCACAGCCATTTTCTGGCGTTTCCAGAGATGTTTGATCGGGTTCGCGCTCTGGCTGGGCCACTCAAGGACATTCAGAGACTTGTCCCGAAGCCAATCTTGCTTTGTCTTGGCTGTGTACATAGGGTCGTTGTCTTGTTGGAAGGTGAACATTCGCCCCAGTCTAATGTCCTGAGTGCTCTGGAGTAGATTATCATCAAGGATCTCTCTGTACTTTGCTCCGTTCATCTTTCCCTCGATCCTGAGTAGTCTCCCAGTCCATGCCGCTGAAAAACCTCCAGACGTGACGCTTGGCATTCAGGCCAAAGAGCACAATCTTAGTTTCATCAGACCAGCGAATCTTGTTTCTCATTTTCAGAATCCTTTAGGTGCCTTCTGGCAAACTCCAAGCGGGCTGTCATGTGCCTTTTACTGATGAGTGGCTTCCATCTGGCCACTCTACCATAAAGGCTTGATTGATGGAGTGCTGCAGAGATGGTTGTCCTTCTGGAAGGTTCTCCCATCTCCGCAGAGGAACACTGGAACTCTGTCAGAGTGACCATCGAGTTCTTGGTCACCTCTCTGACCAAGGCCCTTCTCCCCCGATTGCTCAGTTTGGCCGGGCGGCCAAATTTCTTCCATTTAAGAATGATGGAGACCACTGTGTTCTTGGGGACCTTCAATGCTGCAGAAATTCTTTGCTACCCTTCCCCAGATCTGTGCCTCGACACAATCCTGTCTCAGAGCTCTACGTACAATTCCTTCGACTTCATGGCTTGGTTTTTGCTCTGACATGCACTGTCAGCAGTGGGACCTTATATAGACAGGTGTGTGCCTTTCCAAACCATGTCCAATCAATTGAATTTACCACAGGTGGACTCCAATCAAGTTGTAGAAACATCTCAAGGATGATCAATGGAAACAGGATGCACCAGAGCTCAATTTTGAGTCTCATAGTAAAGGGTCTGAATACTTACGTAAATAAGGTATGTTTATTTTTAATAGCTTTGCAAAAATGTCTAAAAACCTGTGTTTTTGCTTTGTCAATATGGGGTATTGTGGGTAGATTGATGAGGATTATTTATTTATTTTTTCATTTTAGAATAAGGCTGTAATGTAAAAATTTGGAAAAAGGGAAGGTTTCTGAATACTTTCCGAATGCACTGTGTCACGCCCTGACCTTAGAGAGACGTTTTATTTCTTGATTTAGTTAGGTCAGGGTGTGATGTGGGGTGGGCATTTTATGTTTTGTATTTCTTTGTGTTTGGCCGAGTGTGGTTCCCAATTAGAGGCAGCTGTCTATCGTTGTCTCTGATTGGGAATCATACTTAGGTAGCTTTTTTCCCCACCTATGTTGTGGGATCTTGTTCTTGTTTTGTTGCTGTTGAGCCCTACAAGACTGTACGTTTCGTTGGTTTTGCTGGTTATCATTAAAGAATATGATTACCCTACCCCACGCTGCATCTTGGTCCACTTCTTCAGACGAGCGTTACACACTAACAGTGAGTTATATTTCTGATGGTAGTGGGGTAGGGGGAGAAAGAATGGCAACTGGTTGGAATAATGTAATTTACGCAAAAAGTTGTGCCTCACAGGCTCTGATGGTGGTGTGCCACTGATTTGCCTGTTAAAAAAACCAATACAGGTTCAAAAGAATGTGAAACCTAGACTCATTGAACACTGCTTCAATACTTGTGTTATTTGAGTGTGTATTGTGTGTGTGTGTGTGTTGGTTATGTGCGGGTGTTCATTAATGTGAAAGGCAGATACAGCATGATGCAGATAATATTTTTGTGAATATTTCACCAAAGTTGAACAAAAACATATACAGGTAGGAGCAGATCAACATATTATTTTGGGGCAGTGTTAACTCATTCGTGACCTTTGATATAACCATTGTTCTATGGAAATGATCTACGATTAATAAACACACACACACACACACACTGTTGTAGTGTGTTGACAGCTCTGAGTTGCTGGTGTGTGTGTCCATTGACCGTCAAGAAAATACTCATCCAGAGATGGAGACTTTAATGCAGGGAAACAAATCCGTTTTATCTAATTTCTACCAGCATGTTAAATCAGCATGTAAAATGTGCAACCAGAGGAAGAAAAACTGTAGACCACCTTTACTCCACAAACAGAGACACGTACACAGCTCTCCCTCGCCCTCCATTTGGCAAATCTGACCATACTTCTATCCTCCTGATTCCTGTGAACAAACAAAAAACTAAAGCAGGAAGTACCCGTGACTAGCTCAATAAGGAAGTGGTCAGATGATGCAGATGCTGAGCTACAGGACTATTTTGCTAGCACAGACTGGAATATGTTCTGGGATTTTTCCAATGGCAATGAGGAGTACACCACATCAGTCACTGGCTTCATCAATAAGTGCATTGATGATGTTGTCCCCACAGTGATCGTACGTACATACCCCAACCAGAAGCCATGGATTACAGGCAACATCCGCTGCCGCTTTCAAGGGTAGAGCTGCCGCTTTCAAGGAGCGGAACTCTAACCAGGACACTTATAATAAATCCCGCTATGCCCTACGATGAACCATCAAACAGGCAAAGCGTCAATACAGGACTAAGATTGAATCGTACTACACCGGCTCCAACGCTCGTCGGATGTGGTAGGGCTTGCAAACTATTCCGGACTACAAAGGGAAGCACAGCCACGAGCTGCCCAGTGACATGAGCCTACCACATGAGCTAAATAACATCTATGCTCGCTTTGAGGCAACCAACAATGAAGCATGCATGAGTGCATCAGCTGTTCTGGACGACTGTGTGAACACGCTTTCCGTAGCCGATGTGAGTAAGACCTTTAAACAGGTCAACATACAAAAGGCCGCAGGGCCAGACGGATTATCAGGACGTGTACTCCGAGCATGCGCTGACCAAGCGGCAAGTGTCTTCACTGACATTTTCAACCTGTCCCTGACCGAGTCTGTAATACCAACATGTTTCAAGCAGACCACCATAGTCCCTGTGCCCAAGAACACCAAGGTAACCTGCCTAAATTACTATTACCCCTCGGGAAACGATTTGGCATGGGTCCTGAGATCCTCAAAAGGTTCTACAGCTGCACCATCGAGAGCCTCCTGACTGGTTGCATCACCGCCTGGTATGGCAACTGCTCCGCCTCCGCCCACTAGTCACTACAGAGGGTAGTGCGTACGGTCCAGTACATCACTGGGGCCAAGCTTCGCGCCATCCAGGACCTCCATACCAGGCGGTGTCAGAGGAAGGCCCAAAAAATTGACAAAGACTCCAGCCTCCCTAGTCATAGACCGTTGTCTCTGCTACCCCACGGCAAGCGGTACTGGAGCACCAAGTCTAGGTCCAAAAGGCTTCTACCCCAAGCCATAAGACTCCTGAACAGCTAATCAAATGGCTACCCAGACTATTGGCATTGCTAGCCCCATCCCCATTTTTACGCTGCTGCTACTCTCTGTTTATTAACCATGCATAGTCACTTTACGTCTATCTACATGTACATATTACCTCGACTAACCGGTGCCCCAGCACATTGACTCTGTACCGGTACCCCCTGTATATGTGTGTGTGCATATATATATATATTTTTTTTTTTTACTTCAGTTTATTTTAGTAAATACTTTCTTAATACTTTTTTTCTTAAAACAGCATTGTTGGTTAAGAGCTTGTAAGTAAGCATTTCACTGTTTTCTCAGGCTGGCTGGCTAGCTAGTTAGCTAGCTTGCTAGCTATGTGAAGAGAAATATAATAGCAGATAAAACAATCTCTGATATTAGCTAGCTATGTTCAATCGCATATTCCCCTTATTCTGAGCTACATTCTCTCCCTTCCCTTACAACAATGTCCTGTGGAAATGGATAGCTAGCTAACATTAACTTAGCTAGCAAACTAATCATGTGGTAAGTCGTGGTAATTTTAAACACACACAGTCAGTTATTCCTGCTGTAGCTAGCTAGCTAATGTTAGCTATTTATCCTGTATTCTTGTGGTATCCAGATATTGTGCGTATTTTAGGACATTTTACCACGGGTCATTTTCTTTTGGCGCACTTTCTCTAGCTGGCTAGGTAGCTTGTAAAACTCCTGTGGTTTTCTGTCTGATAATATTTTTTTGCCGTGCTTTCTCCAGTAGAAAGAGGTAGCTTGCTATGTGATGCACAATTCAAGCTAGTTTGCTACTATAAGCAGAAAGGTAAGCCCACTAGTATATTTCCTGTAAACCAGCCTACAAATTGACTTATTACCTAATGAGGTTAGCTACTGACAATTGTTGCCTGAATAAGTGATGTCTAGTGCTCAGTTATCTTTATGTAGGCCCTTAAAATGAACGAGGCCAGCAAGAGAATAATTCTCTACATGTGGTTGTGTGATGCAAAAGTAATTCCTGTCAAATAGAAAATAGATTTGTGGTAGAATTGTTTAATGTACTTACTGTGGATTATCAGTGCATAATACTACTGTAATTTCCCCCTTTCTACAGGTAACCAAGTCAGTGAGAGAGACCTTGAGTCCCCATGGGACAACACATTTCTATGACTGTTGGCACTGTGGCAAAGGTATGTTAAAGGCATTACTAATTGTGTGCTGAAAGAAAACAACATGATTTAGTGTCGGAGAGTGTTTCGTGTCCAAGTATTATTTTGCCTCCAAAACAGGCCTGGGGAAGAAACTTAATGCACTGTCAACGTAGAAGGGGTGCAAGGACCTGAAGCTCTGGAAGCCGTCCATACGGAATCATCTGTACTGAAAGGCGGCTTCAATGGCAAGTGGAAATCCGGATGTGATGGAGGCCAAGTGGAGAAGCCTTGTGAACCACATGCAGGACATCCAGGACGACAACACCCCTGCATTCCACAGTTGTTTGCATCCACCACTGGAGGGAGAAGAACGCGATAAGGAGTGGTTGGAGCCAGGTCTGTATTTTTGAATAACAGCTATAATGTATGTAGTACATCTAGTGCAGATTGACAAGAGGTAATGCTGATTTTAAAAGAATTGACTACAGGATCCACAGCAGCGGTCAAGCTTGGAGAGTCTGGTAACACAGCCTTTGTTCCTAAAAGATTTCCGCCAGTTGTCACCACAGCATCAGACCCACTCCCTTGAGGCATATCACTCGTGATTCTCCGCTTTGCACCAAAGCACACAGGGTTCTCCTACCTGGGCACGTACAGCAGGTAAAACATTTTTTTGGGGGGGGATAATTATCTTTTTATTCTTTTAACAGAGTTAACATAGACAAACAAACAAAGTGCAGCACACATACCAGGTACAATAAAAATAATAAGGACACAGAAAAACATTATACAAAAGGGCAGCCATAAAATTAAAATAAATAAAAACATCACAATTATGAGGAATTTATGGGAGGTTTTCTACATGCAGTTCAAGTCGGAAGTTTACATACACTTAGGTTGGAGTCATTAAAACTTGTTTTTCAACCACTCCACAAATTTCTTGTTAAGAAATAATAGTTTTGGCAATTCGGTTAGGACATCTACTTTGTGCATGACACAAGTAATTTTTCCAACAATTGTTTTCAGACAATTATTTCACTTATAATTCACTGTATCACAATTCCAGTGTGTCAGAAGCTTACATACACTAAGTTGACTGTGCCTTTAAACAGCTTGGAAAATTCCAGAAAATTATGTCATGGCTTTAGAAGCTTCAGATAAATTATGTCAATTAGCCTGAGTCAATTGGAGGTGTACCTGTGGATGTATTTCAAGACCTACCTTCAAACTCAGTGCCTCTTTGCTTGACATCATGGGAAAATCAAAAGAAATCAGCCAAGAACGCAGGAAAAAAATTTCATCCTTGGGAGAAAATTCCAAACGCCTGAAGGTACCACGTTCATCTGTACAAACAATAGTACGCAAGTATAAACACCATGGAACCACGCAGCCGTCATACCGCTCAGGAATGAGACGCGTTCTGTCTCCTAGAGATGAACGTACTTTGGTGCGAAAAGTGCAAATCAATCCCAGAACAACAGCAAAGGACCTTGTGAAGATGCTGGAGGAAACAGGTACAAAAGTATCTATATCCACAGCAAAACGAGTCCTATATCGACATAACCTGAAAGGCCGCTCAGCAAGAAAGAAGCCACTGCTCTAAAACCGCCATAAAAAAGCCAGACTACGGTTTGCAACTGCACATGGGGACAAAGATCGTACTTTTTGGAGAAATGTCCTCTGGTCTGATGAAACAAAAATAGAACTGTTTGGCCATAATGAACATCGTTATGTTTGGAGGAAAAAGGGGGACGCTTGCAAGCCGAAGAACACCATCCCAACCGTGAAGCACGGGGGTGGCAGCATCATGTTGTGGGGGTGCTTTGCTGCAGGAGGGACTGGTGCACTTCACAAAATAGATGGCATCGTGAGGAAGGAAAATTATGTGGATATATTGAAGCAACATCTCAAGACATCAGTCAGGAAGTTAAAGCTTGGTCGCAAATGGGTCTTCCAAATGGACAATGACCCCAAGCATACTTCAAAAGTTGTGGCAAAATGGCTTAAGGACAACACATTCAAGGTATTGGAGTGGCCATCACAAAGCCCTGACCTCAATCCTATAGTACATTTGTGGGCAGAACTGAAAAGGTGTGTGTGTGAGCAAGGAGGCCTACAAACCTGACACAGTTATACCAGCTCTGTCAGGAGGAATGGGCCACAATTCACCCAACTTATTGTGGGAAGCTTGTGGAAGGCTACCCGAAACATTTGACCCAAGTTAAACAATTTAAAGGCAATGCTACCAAATACTAATTGAGAAATAAAAGCTGAAATAAATAATTCTCTCCACTATTATTCTGATTCACATTCTTAAAATAAAGTGGCGTTCCTAACTGACCTAAGACATTGAATTTTTACTAGGATTAAATGTCAGGAATTGTGAAAAACTGAGTTTAAATGTATTTGGCTGAGGTATATGTAAACTTCCGACTTCAACTGTAGGACCACAAAGGTACGTTTCTCTAGAGGTAGAATAGCAGAAGCCTGAGAAAGACATCCTAGCAGATGGTACTTCAGGTGTGGACCACAAAAACAATATACAATAAACAAGGGTATTGAACAGACGTTCAGACTCAGGCTCAAACAACTTTACAATCAAATTAGAATAAATATGCATTTGGTAAAAGAGCAAATTGTCTACCCAAGATCTTCCAGATGTGTAAATGAATATCATTCATTCTGCTACAGTACCAAAAAACATGCATGAAGGTGCCAGTATCCTGTACACATTTGAAACAAATGTGAGGCATTGAAAAACATTCTGTGAAGGTGGACAGGTGTAAAGTAGGTTCTATGAAAACAATTGAAATTGAGTTCTTATGGAAGTGCATTTGGGGAAGACCTTTTCGCAGATAGAAGTCCAGTCTTGCTCACCTATGCATGTTCAATGTCTCTCTCACAAACATGTCTCAATGCATCATAGGAGGCGGCACTTCTGTTCAACAAAAGTTTATAATTCAGAGATTTAACCTCTCTGAACAGTAGGATTCGTAAATAGTTTTTCAACTTCAGTCATTTTAAAACGTAGTTTTATCAACTTTCTTATGACCCTCTATGAAGTGTCTACGTTGTAGGTACTTTTAAAAAAAAGAAAGAAAAAAAAGTCTAAATAAGTTTGTAAATAAAGGCGTAAGGTCAGCAATACCCTTTGTCTTCCAGCCCAGAAGTCCAATACTCCTCATTTGGGGGGTGGGGGGTGGGGGGGGGGGGGTGTCAGGATTAAGGGCAGTCGGTGACCAGAGTGATAAATGGTCTGGAATCTGCAATTATCTCCTTGCATCTGTCCAAGCGTGTATTATGGACTGTAAAATTGTCAGATAGGGCCTGGATTTTTTCAAAGCTATTAATAAATGGTAAGGAAGCTATGGCTCTTTGATGACATGCTATTAATTCCATCCCAACCCAAAGTGAGTCACGTCTGTCTAGGCACCAACCAATCATGTGCTTGATCTGAGCAGACCAGTAATATAGTTGCATATTTGGCAGAGACCCCTCCTAAATCCTAAGGCTTAATTAGTTTGGTAAATGTGGTTCTAGGTTTCTTATTGTTCCAGATATATTTTGAAATATTGGCATTCATTTTCTGAATAAAGGACTGAGATAGATTGCAGGGAATATTTTGTAATCGATCATTTAGCCGAGGAAGGATATTCATCTTGACCACATTAATCCTGACACCGGGTCCTGTTTAAATCTTTGTGAGCAAAGTCATATAATTTGAAGTGAACAGGTCTTTAAGATTTGGAGTAACATATATGCCCAAGTATTTAAAGCCTGTTTCAGTCAATTGGAATGGAGATACCATTTCTAAGTTGATTGTCGAAGGGATATTCAAAGGTAAAGCCATGGATTTACCCACATACATTTTGTAACCTGACAGGTTACCATATTCAGATATGTCCAGGAAAATGGCACCGACAGACAGGGCAGCTGTGCTTCATGCTCCTAAGCAACTTTGCAGTATTTTGTTTTTTTTATGTGTTATTTCTTACATTATTAGCCCATAATTTTTTTAAATAACACAGCTGGGAAAACCTTTTGGATATCAGAGCGGCGGTAACTACCCTGCATTACGACCAGGAATACGACTTCCCATTACATTTACATTTAAGTCATTTAGCAGACGCTCTTATCCAGAGCGACTTACAAATTGGAAAGTTCATACATATTCATCCTGGTTCCCCCGTGGGGAATGAACCCACAACCCTGGCGTTGCAAGCGCCATGCTCTACCAACTGAGCCACACGGGACCACGTGTTCCCAGAATCGGATCCTTTGTTCGTACCCCTTAGGGCAATTGAACTGATTCCAGGGGCTGAGAAGAAGTATTCGGAGTGGACTTCTAGTTTGACTCAGGAGGAGCGCACACCATCCACCGCATCCGAGTATATTACTTGCTAATGTTCAGTCTCTGGATAATTAAGTTGACGAGCTCAGGGCAAGGATGTCCTTCCAGAGAGACATCAGGAATTGTAACATACTCGGTTTCACGGAAACATGGCTCTCTCAGGATATACTGTCTGTTGGGTTCTCAGTTCATCATGCAGACAGGAATAAATATCTCTCCGGGAAGAAGAAGGGCGGGGGTGTAAGTTTCATGATTAACTACTCATGGTGTGATTGTGATAACATACAGAAACTCAAGTCCTTTTGATCACCCGACCTAGAATACCTCACAATCAAATGCAGACCGTATTACCTCTTAAGAGAATTCTCTTCGGTTATAGTCACAGCCGTGTATGTTCCCCTTCAAGCCGATACAACGACGGCCCTCAAGGAACTTCACTGGACTTTATGCAAACTGGAAACCACATATCCTGAGGCCCGCATTTATTGTAGCTGGGGATTTTAACAAAGCAAATTTAAGGAAAAAGCGACCGAAGTTCTATCAACATATTGACTGTAGTACTCGCGCAGCTAAAACACTCGGCCACTGCTACTGCAACTTCCGGGATGCCTACAAGGCCCTCCCTCGCCCTCTCTTAGGCAAATCTGATCACGACTCCATTTTGCTCCTCCCTTCCTATAGGCAGAAACTCAAAACAGGAAGTACCCGTGCTAAGGACTATTCAACGCTGGTCTGACCAATCGGAATCCACACTTCAAGATTGTTTTGATCACGTGGACTGGGATATGTTCCGGGTAGCCTCTGAGAATAACATTGACAAATAAACTGATACGGTGACTGAGTTTATCAGGAAGTGTATAGGAGATGTTGTACCCACTGTGACTTAAAACCTACCCTAACCAGAAACCATGGATAGATGGCAGCAGTCGCGCAAAACAAAGCGCAAACCACCATTTAACCATGGCAAGGTGACTGGGAATACATCAGAATACAAACAGTGTAGTTATTCCCTCCGTAAGGCAATCAAACAGGCAAAACGTCAGTATAGAGAGGAAGTGGAGTCGCAATTCAACGGCTCAGACACGAGACGTATGTGGCATGGTCTGTGGGCTCTCCTTCTCCGTGGCCGACTTGAGTAAGACATTGAGGATCAGCGAAGTGGAGGTGTTGTTTCCTATCTTCACCACCTGGGGGCGGCCCGTCAGGAAGTCCAGGACCCAGTTGCACAGGGCGGGGTTCAGACCCAGGGCCCCGAGCTTAATGATAAGCTTGGAGGGTACTATGGTGTTGAATGCTGAGCTAAACACGTGTATGTGACCAATACGATTTGATTTGATTTACTGCAGTGACAGAGGTCTCTGGTTTGGACATGTATAAAAGCACATCATCAGCAAATAACGGCTCTTCGTCACCCACTGATGTTATTACTATACCTTATTGCCTCAGCCAGTGGTTCTATGACTAAAGAGAACAGAGCAGGAGATAAAGGACAGCTTTGACGACAGCCCCTACCGATAGGAAATCTTTCTGATAGTTTACCATTTGTTTTAAATGTTGCTGATGGGTCAGAATGAAGAAATTTTACTGAATTAATAAAATGGTCACCCAGATAAAAAAATGTCTAATACAGCAAACAAGAATTTCCACCCAACTCCATCAAAAGGCCTTTTCGGCATCGAGAGAGACAATGAGTGCAGGGTCTTTACTTCTGCCAAGATGGTTTAGGATATTCAAAGCATGTCTCACATTGTCCTTTCCAGATCTGGATTTCACAAAGCCAGTCTGATAAGGTTTATTGAGGTCTGGAAGTAGGCCCTCCAACCTGTGAGCAAGTCTTTTAGCGACTATTTTAACATCAACTCCTAGCAAACTGGTCTAAACGAAAATCAGGTTAATGGGGTTTTGTCCTTTTTTAGTATCAGGCTAATGGATGCAGTTTTCCAGGACTCTGGTATGATGTCTCTTTCGAACATATCATTTAGAGCAGGCATGAAGATAGGGCATATCTCAGGCTAGAACTTCTTGTAGAACTCTGCCGAGAAGCCATCTAGGCCCGGGTGCCTTGCCAGAAGGCATTGCTTCCCATGGGAGCATTTAGTCTATTTCTATGCTCATCTGATATAGTGGTCAAGATGATCTTATTCAGATATTTTGTAATTTCGTTGTTCGATCTTTGTGAACTATGAAGAGATTTCTAGAAGTTGCAAAAGGTATTATTGATAAGCAATGGATCATAAGAAGTGGAGCCATCTCCATTCCTTACAGACTTAATCTTTCATTCTGTTCTTTTTAAAGTTGGTAGAGCAAGTAGACAGCTCGGGCAGTTACCGAACTCATAATATTTTTGTTTGGTAATAAACAACAGTTTTTTTGACATGCTTTGTATGATCTGAATTGAGTTTGGCCTCAGCACAAGCTAGTGACTTCCTGTTTGCCTGGGTTGGCTGTTGTTTATGAAAAAGATCTAAATGCTTTACTTCAGCCTCAAAATGTTCCCTGTTTTCTAAGCGTCTTGATCAGAGAAGCTTGGGAAATGATATAAGCCCTTATGGTTGCTTTAGCAGCATCCCAGAGAGTTTCAGCTGAGACAGGAGAGAGTTGATTGTCAAGCCAGTAATCTTTTAACACAAAGCAGAATCCTTCATTGTTAAGCAGATACATGTTACGTCTCCAATATCTCGTTTTGGGGATTGTTTTGCCAATTTCAATATCTATGTAGGTTGGGCAAGGTCAGAAATGAGTATAGAACCAATAGCACATGACTGTACAACATGCATGTAAGTATAGGTCATCAAAAAATTGTCGAATCTAGAATAGGAATCAGGCGGATTTTTTTGAGAAATTGGCCTTGAATATTTTGGTATGCCTACTGGAGAGCTCTTCTTTGTCTACACCCATTCAGGATCATTCACACCCTCTTAAGCCTTAGCCCCATCCATCTCTTTAAGGATTCACACGTGAGGCCATGTGCTAAATAGTCAGTATGATAGTGCACTAGACAATCAACGATTAAGACTAAAGGCTGGTTTATACTACGTTTATCAACATGTCTGTGTACTTCACATTACAAGTCAGTCTTTATCCGTATTACAATGGTGGATATTGCTCATCCACCTGTTGCTAACTCTAGCAGGCTTGTAACTGCACGTGCATGTCGCACATGGCTAGTCGTACACAGAGTCGTACAAGCCATGACATCATTTTCTGAAATGTTCCAAGCTGTTTAAAGGCACAGTCAACTTAGTGTATGTAAACTTCTGACCCATTGGAATTGTGATACAGTGAATTATAAGTGAAATAATCTGTCTTTAAACAATTACTTGTGTCATGCACAAAGTAGATGCCCTAACTGACTTGTTAACAAACTATAGTTTTGCCAAGAAATGTATGGAGTGGTTGAAAAACGAGTTTTAATGACTCCAACCTAAGTGTATGTAAACTTTCGACTTCAACTGTATCTATATTTCATGTTTTTTTCACTTTCACAGCTAGGTAATGCAGCGAACTAGTTTAGCCTACTCAAACACCTGGCTCAAACAGAGGGATGCTCAGTTAGCTAGCTAGCTATGGCTATCCAACTATGGAACTCTTCCAAGTCAAGGTAAGCTTTTGGCTTGAATAATTTACTGCCCCCGGGACCTGCCGGTGTAACTGCTAAACTGCTTGCTGACTGTACTGCATGTTTGAAGCTGGTTTACTAACGAGTTAGTACTAGTAGCTATGTTGACTATGACGTTAGCTAATATGGTGACAATGATGTAGGCTGTGTATAGCGGTTAGAGGTTATGATATAAATGTTTGGCTTGGAAAGTTTTTTTTCGCCTGGTCATAGATAGCCGATGTGTTGTGCACTGAAGTCCACAAGTGAAGGGAAAAGGTGAGAGGAGAGAGCGGAGATGCGAGAAGGAATTATACAACGGTCAAAGGGATCATGCTGTTTGTACACTACATGACCAAAAGTACGTGGATACCTGCTCGTTGAACATCCCCCCTTTGCTGCTATAAGAGCCTCCACTCTGTGAAGGCTTTCCACTAGATTTTGAAACATTGCTGCAGAGACTTGCTTCCATTCAGCCACAAGCGCATTAGTTAGGCACTGATGTTGGGCGATTAGGCCTGGCTCGCAGTCGGCGTTCCAATTCATCCCAAAGGTGTTCGATGGGTTTGAGGTCAGGGCTCTGTGCAGACCTGTCAAGTTCTTTCACACCGATCTCGACAAACCATTTCTTTATGGACCTAGCTTTGTGCACGGGGGCATTGTCATGCTGAAACAAGAAAGGGCTTTCCCCAAACTGTTGCCACAAAATCGTAAGCACAGAATCGTCTAGAATGTCATTGTATGCTGTAGAGTTAAGATTTCCCTTCACTGGAACTAAAGGGCCTAGCCCGAACCATGAAAAACAGCCCCCCCCCCCCCCCAGACCATTATTCCTGAATGTTGCAACCGAGGAGAGACGGTTTTTACACGCTACGTGCTTCAGCACTTGCCGGTCCCATTCTGTGACCTTGTGTGGCCTACCAGTTCGCGGCTGAGCCGTTGTTGCTCCTAGACGTTTCCACTTCACAATAACAGCACTGACAGTTGACCGGAGCAACTCTAGCAGGACAGAAATTTAATGAACTGACTTGTTGGAACCTATGACGGTGCCTGAGCTCTTCAGTAAGGCCATTCTACTGCCAATGTTTGTCTATGGCTGTGAAATAGCCGAATCCACTAATTTGAAGGGGTGTCCACACTTTTGTATATATAGTCTATGTGGCTGCTATGAAAGTGAACTGTATTTGTGTGTGATCAGGGGTGTTTTCATTCTGCTGATTCTGTTGAAAAACTTTTCTTAAAAACGTTACAAAACGGGGATAAACATACCTCAATTTGTCTAATAGAAACTCTAGTTTCCAACTGTTGGACTAATGATTACACCCTAGATCAGCTAGATGCAGGCAAGAGTGTGCAAGGCGGTATTGAATGTGTCAAAGTCTGTCACCTTGATTACTAAAATGTATTTCGACTTGTGCACCTACGTTGTAAACGTTCATTCATAGGCTAGGTTGTAGTAACCTCATGATTGGTATAGGTAACATTTGAGTGTCATGTAGTAGCCTAAACCTATCGATGTTACATTGAGCTGGGTGAATGGAATATGAATGACAGTCATCCAATATGCTTTAATAGAAAAAAGGCCATGCTTATATATATTGTTTTAATCATCCTCCCTCATCTTAAATGGCACCGACCACCACTGCTGTAAACTGGGCTTCTGTTCCCGCACTGAACTGTTCTTGCCAACTGTCTTTGCTTTCCACACCTGGTTGCATGTATCTACTTGTATTTGAGCACACCCTCATACATGTTTCTGTTACTTTGCAAAATTCTGTGGCAGTATAGTTCAATATAGTTCATAGTGACAGACTGTAGGTTTGTTGTAGCCCTGGAAAAACACTTCTGATTAAACTCATTGAGAAATGTATGATTAGTTGACAAGTTGAATCATGTGTACATGGCAAACTTTTTAAATGGGTACTGTTAGGGGCACTTGAGGACTGGAGTTGGGAAACACAGCTGTAAGGTCAGGGTTTCCCAACCCTCTCCTCGGGGACCATCAGATGTTTCACATAAACTCAGTAAAAAAAGAAACGTCCTCTCACTGTCAACTGCGTTTATTTTCAGCAAACTTAACATGTGTAAATATTTGTATGAACATAACAAGATTCAACAACTGAGACATAAACTGAACAAGTTCCACAGACATGTGACTAACATAAATGGAATAATGTGTCCCTGAACAAGGGGGGGGGGGTCAAAATTAAGTAACAGTCAGTAAGAAAAGTAACAGTCAGTATCTGGTGTGGCCACCAGCTGCATTAAGTACTGCAGTGCATCTCTTCCTCATGAACTGCACCAGATTTGCCAGTTCTTGCTGTGAGATGTTACCCCAATCTTCCACCAAGGCACCTGCAAGTTCCCGGACATTTCTGGTGGGAATGGCCCTAGCCCTCACCCTCCGATCCAACAGGTCCCAGACGTGCTCAATGGGGTTGAGATCTGGGCTCTTCGCTGGCCATGGCAGAACACTGACATTCCTGTCTTGCAGGAAATCACGCACAGAACGAGCAGTATGGCTGGTGGCATTTTCATGCTGGAGGGTCATGTCAGGATGAGCCTGCAGGAAGGGTACGGTGATGCTGATGATGCTGTGACACACCGCCCCAGACCATGACGGATCCTCCACCTCCAAATCGATCCCGCTCCAGAGTACAGGCCTCGGTGTAACGCTCATTCCTTCAACGATAAACGCGAATCCGACCATCACCCCTGTTGAGACAAAACCGCGACTCGTCAGTGAAGAGCACTTTTTGCCAGTCCTGTCTGGTCCAGCGACAGTGGGTTTATGCCCATAGGCTACGTTGTTGCCTGTGATATCTGGTGAGGACCTGCCTTACAACAGACCAAAAAGCCCTCAGTCCAGCCTCTCTCAGCCTATTGCGGACAGTCTGAGCACTGATGTTGTGCGTTCTTGGTGTAACTCGAGCAGTTGTTGTTGCCATCCTGTACCTGTCCCGCAGGTGTGATGTTCATATGTACCAATCCTGTGCAGGTGTTGTTACACGTGGTCTGCCACTGCGAGGACGATCAACTTTCCGTCCCGTCTCCCTGTAGCTCTGTCTTAGGCATCTCACAGTACAGACATTGCAATTCAATGCCCTGGCCACATCTGCAGTCCTCATGCCTCCTTGCAGCATGCCCAAGGCACGTTCACGCAGACGAGCAGGGACCCTGGGCATCTTTCTTTTGGTGTATTTCAGAGTCAGTAGAAAGGCCTCTTTAGAGTCCTAAGCTTTCATAACTGTGACCTTAATTGCCTACCGTCTGTAAGCTGTTAGTGTCTTAACGACCGTTCCACAGGTGCATGTTAATACATTGTTTATGGTTCATTGAACAAGCATGGGAAACAGTGTTTAAAACCTTTACAATGAAGATCTGTGAAGTTATTTGGAGTTTATTTGCATTAGCCCTAAACTGGGACACCTTGATTCAATTAGTCAACTATCACCAAGACTGATTAATTGAATCAGGTGTGCCAATTCATGGCTACTACAAACATGTGAAACCTCTGGCGGTCCCAGAGGAGAAGGTTGGGAAGTACTGCTGTAGGTCTTATAATTCTGTTGATCTTGGTGTATCCTGCATGTTATGCCTCTGTTTCAGAACTCTACACCAGTTTTTGCAAACTCCAGTACTCGAGTACCCCCAACAGTACCATGCTATGATGGGGGCTGATACTGATGGAGATGCACTGGTATGGGCCCTTCCTAGAGATAGCTTAGATAAGATAGAGGAGCCCTTGTTCCTATTGCAATTCCATAGGTGTATATTTACTTTATTTCACACCACACACTTGTACAGGTTAGACACTTGTACACGTGTGAAACAGGACAAATATAAGCAGCCTCTATTTGACCTTTTGGATTGAGAACCACTGCTCTATACCCCTCAAACAGAACTCTGGACCTCACAGCCAGTTCCAGTGCGTTTTTTCATTGTTGCCCTCTATTCAGGGACTGATTTGGACATGGGACACCAGGTGGGTGCAATTAGGGCTGTGTGTGCCAGGTGGGTGCAATTAAATGTCGGTCTCACGGTAATTGATCGTTAATTAACATAAACACATGTAGCATCTCCTGGCTTCCACACATAGCCTACAAGTCACTGATGCAGACTGTTGGAACATCTACATTTAAAAAAGTCTAATAAATCCTTGTAATATAGCCTACACCTGAACAATAAATCTATTATTTATTTTAGACAGGTATAAAGAAACATGATATGAAGAAAATGTAGTCTATTTAGTCTACACTAGTTCATTTAGCAGACAAGATTTGCTTAGAATTCCATGGCATTATTGTATATCATTTTATAGTATGAAGAATACAATTGAACAAAGCTGAATAAAATAAATATTTTCAGATATTTTCAACAAACGATTGGAGAAAATTGTGTTTTCCCATTAGTGGGAAAAAGTGACCACAAATGTATTTATGCATGTAATGCTTTTATTATAAAGGTGCATTTTTATGGTTAAAATTATCTTCCCCAAACTTGAAACTCACGCACTGCATACCAGTATGCCAGTTAGGCTCCACACTAGTTGTAAAGAGAATTAATGTGCTTCATTTTAATAAGTTATTTGGCCACTTTAGTTGTGATACAAACCATATCAAAACATATAGGCCTATGGGCTAGGCTACATGAGGTGTGCAACTATGATTCGAAAAAGTCACACAAAAAAGACATTGTTTCTTGCCTTAAGCTGGGCATCATTCACAAGTGATAATATATAGTCACCCATCAGACTATTCTTGATTTAATCTTGTCTTTACATATACTAAATAATATACGTGTGAAATTCGTTTTGATGTAGAATGGACCATTATCATGCAACTGTCTCGAAACAGGGGCAGGGGAAAAACACAATCACTGCACTTAAAAAGCAAATGGAGTACGCTTTTCCTGTGGTTCGTTTTCATGCCAGTCAGGTACAGTTGAAGTCGGAAGTTTACATACACTTAAGTTGGAGTCATTAAAACTAGTTTTTCAACCATTCCACACATTTCTTGTTAACAAACTATAGTTTTGGCAAGTTGGTTAGGACATCTACTTTGTGCATGACACAAGTCATTTTTCAAACAATTGTTTACCAACAGATTAATTCCCGTATAATTCACTTTATCACAATTCCAGTGAGTCAGAAGTTTACAAACACTAAGTTGACTGTGCCTTTAAACAGCTTGGAACATTCCAGAAAATGATGTCATGGCTTGAGAAGCTTCTGATAGCTAATTGACATCATTTGAGTCAATTGGAGGTGTACCTGTGGATGTATTTCAAGGCCTACCTCCAAACTCAGTGCCTTCTTTGCTTCACATCATGGGAAAATCAAAAGAAATCAGCCAAGACCTCTGGGGAAAAAATTGTAGACCTCCACAAATATGGTTCATCCTTGGGAGCAATTTCCAAACGCCTGAAGGTACCACGTTCATCTGTACAAACAATAGTACGCAAGTATAAACACTACAGGATCACGCAGCCGTCATACCGCTCAGGAAGGAGATGCGTTCTGTCTCCTAGAGATGAACGTACTTTGGTGCGAAAAGTGCAAATCAATCCCAGAACCTCAGCAAAGGACCTTGTGAAGATGCTGGAAGGAACAGGTATAGAAGTATCTATATCTACAGTAAAACGAGTCCTGTATCGACATAACCTGAAAGTCCACCCAGCAAGGAAGAAGCCACTGCTCCAAAACCGCCATAAAAAAGCCAGACTACGTTTTGCAACTGCACATGGGGACAAAGATCGTACTTTTTGGAGAATGTCCTCTGGTCTGATGAAACAAAAATAGAACTGTTTGGCCATAATGACCATCGTTATGTTTGGAGGAAAAAGGGGGAGGCTTGCAAGCCGAAGAACACCATCCCAACCGTGAAGCACGGGGGTGGCAGCATCATGTTGTGGGGATGCTTTGCTGCAGGAGGGACTGGTGCACTTCACAAAATAGATGGCGTCATGAGGCAGGAAAATTATGTGGATATATTGAAGCAACATCTCAAGACATCTGTCAGGAAGTTAAAGCTTGGTCGCAAATGGGTCTTCCATATGGACAATGACCCCAAGCATACTTCAAAAGTTGTGGCAAAATGGCTTAAGGACAACAAAGTCAAGGTATGGGAGTGGCCATCACAAAGCCCTGACCTCAATCCTATAGAAAAGTTATGGTCAGAACTGAAAAAGCATGTGCGAGCAAGGAGGCCTACAAACCTGACTCAGTTACATCAGCTCTGTCAGGAGGAATGGGCCAAAATTCACCAAACTTATTGTGGGAAGCTTGTGGAAGGCTACCCAAAAACGTTTGACTCAAATTAAACTATTTAAAGGCAATGCTACCAAATACTAATAGAGTGAATGTAAACTTCTTACCCACTGGGAATGTGATTAAAGAAATAAAAAAGCTGAAATAAATAATTCTCTCTACTATTATTCTGACATTTCACATACTTAAAATAAAGTGGTGATCCTAACTGACATAAGACAGGGAATATTTACTAGAATTAAATGTCAGGAATTGTGAAAAACTGAGTTTAAATGTATTTGGCTAAGGTGTATGTAAACTTCCGACTTCAACTGTACCTATACTCCTGTTGTAAAGATAAGGAAGTGCTTCATATTTGCTTAACATTAGGAACGTTGAGAAATAATTATAGTAGGCCTAGCCTATAGAAAGCTGATGGGATCATCCTCTTTTTAATAGAGGCCATCACTCTGTTTTTTCGCACAATTGCATAGCCTATAGAAATGTTGCGCAACATGAGCTCATGGGCTCTCATGAAGTGTTTGATTCGATTTTTGATTACATTTGCATTGATTTCAGAGTGATTATAGAGTGTTGAGTACCAGGCAGTTAACAAGTTTGGTAGGCTACTAATGACCATCAGCAATATCAGAGCTTGGAGAAGCCTAATTACAGTGACTAAACGGTCACGTGGAATTTGACTGCCTTCATGACTCGTGATCGCCAGTGTGGCAGTAATATGGTCACTGCAACAGCCCTAGGTGCAAATAATTATCAGGTAGAACAGAAAACCAGAAGGCTTTGGACCTCTTGGGTAAGAGTTGAATACCCCTGCTCTATACTATTGACAAAGGAAATAAACCTTTCTTTTATAAAATAAATACATTTAGATTAGGTTACATATTGCGTCAAAGTATTGATTTCCCGTTCACAGAGATGAGGATGAAGGAGAGAATGGATTTTGAGAGACCCATGGTACCTGGTAAGATGAATATTGAACTTATTACCACCTGTCCCTGTAGTAGGGTTAGGGTTACCCTGCGTTCATCCTGCCCTCGACTAATAGTGGCTACTTGCAGTTCACAGAACAAAGTTGGAGACAAGCATGTATCTGAATAAAGCAAGCATTTTACGTTTGTGGCATCTGATTTATTAACCCTGCTCTAAAGTTATGCATAGCATAATGACAAGAACGTGCAGTAAGACGTTTTTTATACTTTGTTTAATTAAACATGTAATTTATTATATCTTGCGACTCCTCAACCTCCAGTAACCCCATGTAGTGCCCATCAGAAGAGGGGAATTTGCTTGCTGGAGCTGACAACACACGCCAGCAGCAACACTGGGTTGTCTGGTCCCAGTTGCTCACCTCGCAGGGCCCACTCCTCCAGGCGGAATTGTCAACAAAGAGCAAAACAAATACCTGTCATGCACCATAAATACTAAGACATTCCTGTCAAGCATCTGGTAACAGGTACTGTCTCTCCCAATACCATCATTACCATTGATAGTTGTAATATTTAGGCCTTTGAGGGATTTTCTCAAATTAATGGGTAGGATTGTATTGGTGAAAATATAAAGTGACATTCCTTCCCGCTAGGCTACAACCTCCACACAAAATGTTGAATGAATATGCCTCTACTCTATACAAAGCCATGGCCTTTTCAGGCTGGTATTTGAGTAGGCCCTACATCCGTATGGAACAGTTGTTTAGTAGCTAGCTAAATTCTTTCATTTGTTTGCACATACACTGCTGTGGACAAAATCTAAATTGCTCCAAACTGCAATAATAGATTGTGGCCTTCCTCTTGCATTTCAAAGATGATGAACATAAACTTTTACCAGATGTGTTGTATTCTCCTTCATTAATTTCACATTTCCACAAACTTCTAAATGTTTCCTTTCAAATGGCATCAAGAATATGCATATCCTTGCTTCAGGTCCTGAACTACAGGCAGTTATATTTGGGTATGTCATTTTTGGCGAAAATTGAAAAAAAGGCTCCGATCCTTATTAAGCAAACCTGCGAGCCACGGCGGCCCCTCATGATGATTTCAGATTTTTTTGTGGCCCCCACCCCTATCAAACTTGCCCATCCCTGATTTAGGGAATGGAGTTCTCAACCTGAGTGCCAAATATCATGCAATAATATTCAGTATTACACACACACAAACACACACACACACACACACTCAAATTGGTCACATACACATGGTTAGCAGATGTTAATGTGAGTGTAGCGAAATGCTTGTGCTTCTAGTTCCGACCGTGCAGTAATATCTAACAAGTAATCTAACAATTTCCCAACAACTACCTTATACACACACACAAGTGTAAAGGAATGAGCGCCTCCTGCTGAGTGCCTCCTGCCGGGATACACACTAGACATAGTGACTCAGACACCCCTATTCAAGTCTATTTGTCTTTGTTTACATAGGACCAAGTGGGGAGTAGTCACGACTCTCTCAAAAGCAGCAAGGCCATACTGTGATTGTGTTTGTTTAGTCACAGCAGGGTATGTGTGTGCGCGTGGGGGAACTGTGGATCACTGAACTTAAATACACAGAGATGACATCCCACTCCGAATCTGCCCTCCCTGGCATGACAAAAGGGAATCCAGCCTTGGAGTCTAACCGGTGAGATCATGCCACAGATTTTTGATGTGCCCGCACCCAGGATGCGCTACCTCTGCTTCCGGCGTATGTGTGTGTACACGGCCCTGGAGGGGTGGATGCAATGTGGCCGGAAGTGATCCTCATTCACCACACTCACACCTGAACAAAATCCAGTCCAAAGGGAGATCTGATGAAAACCAGGGCCCGCATCCACAAAGAGTCTCAGAGTAAGAGTGCTGATCTAAGATCAGTTGTGTCTTTAGATCATAATAAATAATAGTGTATGGACAGATCCTAGATCAGCGCTCCTACTCAGACGTTTTGTGGGTACGGACCCAGGTAGTCGAAACACTGTCGAATAAATTCACATGGGAGCATCATGCAGTGTGCAGAGTACACTATTTTGACGTCCAGCACCTGCTAAGTCTACGGATATGCGTGTCATCGCTTCTCTATTCAGTAATACGCCTGTTTTGTGGAGAAAAGCAGTTGGATGTTTTTCATTGTGCTTACGCACACCCTTTCTGCCCCTGTATGATGGAGTAACCTCTTTCTATCACTTTCTCTCGCTCTCTTTTCACCCTGTCGTGCTCTCTCATTATCAGGTTCTGTCATACCTTGTTGGTGAGGAGCTGGCACACTTGAGGTACATAGTCAATGAGGCAGCCTCCACTAGGGAATGCTGGGATGTGTAGTGCAGAGGAACCTCCAAGTGCGCTGATGGACAGAAAGATAAAGAAATAGTTAAACTACGGCACACAGCAATTCAATTCATATCCCTACTAAGGCCCATTCTATAAGGAGACCCGATAGCGTTGAGTAAATTGCAGATGCATGCAGGTCATCCTATGCTTCCCGTAATTAATCACTTTTAGACTACCTGTGGTAAACAGAAATGGGAACATTCTAGAGTTTGTTAATGTTTACTTCAAAGCCTTACACTCTGCAATTTGAATTGGCAGAGAGCGAGAGTTAAAGAGAGGGAGGAAGAGGCAGCAATAAGGGACTGAGCACGCAACCCTTCTGTCAAACATTACATACATTTTCCACTGACGTCACTGCATGGTTTATCAGAAGTATTTCATCTCACGACAAGATTCAGACTTTGCTCACACAAGCATTTTCTGCCTCTATGTACAGAACCATACCCATAACACACACACCCTGGCATGTCCTTGATATACACTAGTTTATCCCTTAATTCAGGTTCAGCCCCACCCTGCTCTACAAACACAAGTGTTCTCAGGCATGACTGACAGGGGTGGTGGTTCCAGCTCCAGGCACATCCCTTCCTCCCTCTCACAGAACAGAACAGAAGCAGAAGAACAGGTGGAGACTAGAGAGGAGAGAGAAGGGCAATATGAACTGCACACACCCTGTTAAGGCAAGACATAGGAATGAGGTCAGACGTAAGCCTCTAAACAGACCACTCGTCTCTACGATCCACAGCGAATATGATGCGTGTGTGTGCGCGTTTGCATCGAGTGCAGACACACTAGCACAGACTCTGTCACCCCAAAACGACACAACTCCCTCTAAAAGAAAGCAAACAACTCTCTCTCTCTCTTTTCCATCAGTATCTCTCCACATGTATCTCTCTCACAGTATACAAACCCATCCAAAACCTAATTTGAACAACTGAAAAACACATACACACAACCTCACAGAGAGAGCAGCCATAAGGTCAGAAAGAAGAAAAGTAATGTTCCCATATGGAGGGGGGGGTCATAGCTATAACCATGAAGCTACACTCTCTAGAGATGGAGGGGGTCATAGCTAAAACCATGAAGCTACACTCTCTAGAGCTGGAGGGGGTCATAGCTATAACCATGAAGCTACAATCTCTAGAGATGGAGGGGGTCATAGCTATAACCACGAAGCTACACTCTCTAGAGATGGAGGGGGTCATAGCTATAACCATGAAGCTACAATCTCTAGAGCTGGAGGGGGTCATAGCTATAACCATGAAGCTACACTCTCTAGAGATGGAGGGGGTCATAGCTAAAATCATGAAGCTACACTCTCTAGAGCTGGAGGGGGTCATAGCTATAACCATGAAGCTACACTCTCTAGAGCTGGAGGGGGTCATAGCTAAAACCATGAAGCTACAATCTCTAGAGCTGGAGGGGGTCATAGCTATAACCATGAAGCTACACTCTCTAGAGCTGGAGGGGGTCATAGCTATAACCATGAAGCTACAATCTCTAGAGATGGAGGGGGTCATAGCTATAACCACGAAGCTACACTCTCTAGAGCTGGAGGGGGTCATAGCTATAACCATGAAGCTACAATCTCTAGAGCTGGAGGGGGTCATAGGTAAAACCATGAAGCTACACTCTCTAGAGCTGGAGGGGGTCATAGCTAAAACCATGAAGCTACACTCTCTAGAGCTGGAGGGGGTCATGGCTAAAACCATGAAGCTACACTCTCTAGAGCTGGAGGGGGTCATAGCTATAACCATGAAGCTACACTCTCTAGAGATGGAGGGGGTCATAGCTAAAACCATGAAGCTACAATCTCTGGAGGGGGTCATAGCTATAACCATGAAGCTACACTCTCTAGAGCTGGAGGGGGTCATAGGTAAAACCATGAAGCTACACTCTCTAGAGCTGGAGGGGGTCATAGCTAAAACCATGAAGCTACACTCTCTAGAGCTGGAGGGGGTTGTCGTGTCTTTGGCATCATTAAAACTGAAGACTTATTTATCAAATAACTTTCTAATTATTATTACGTGATTAAACTGATTAATCATGTAACTGTAATTAACTAGGAAGTCGGGGCACCAAGGAAAATATTCAGATTATAAAGTTATAATTTTCCTAATATAACTTTCAGCAGCCTGGGTGTAGGAGACAGGGAGGTAGGGGGATGGTGCATAGAAAAGGGCTGGTGCAGAGGGAGGGGGGGGGGTAGTGCTCGCTGTACCCAAACAGGGCAACGTCATGACAGGGTCATAGGTAAATGGTGTTCTACAGTATTGGTGCAGTGTTTTTAACCTTAGACAACAAGCTATATGGCTAACAGACCTGGCAGACCATAGTATTTATATAGTTCAAATCCTTTCAGCATTTTGATTGAGCATGCCTGGAGTGCCTGATGGGCAGGGTTTGCACTTTTGAGGCTACTCCATTGCTCCAGGCAAGCTCAATCAAGGGCAAATGTTATTTTTTTAGAAAGAACACAAACACTATTTGAACCAAGGCCTCTATTCAGGTCTCCATATACACTACATGACCAAAAGTATATCAACACCTGCTGGATTTTTGTTTTAGATTCCGTCTCTCACAGTTGAAGTGTACCTATGATAAAAATTACAGACCTCTACATGCTTTGTAAGTAGGAAAACCTGCAAAATCGGCAGTGTATCAAATACTTCTTCTCCCCACTGTATATACCACTTGGGTCCTGTTTCAGTAATAATGATATCAGACCTTCTTGTTGCGTGTCTGATAATCTACCATTTATATAGGAGTGGTTAAAACAAGCTAATAATGGTCCTTTGAGTATATCAAAAAATGTTTTGTATACTTCCACTGGTATGCCATCCAGCCCTGGAGTTTTCCCATCCTTAAAGGCCCCAATTGCATCAAGCAGTTCCTCCTCTGTAATTTGGCCTTCACATGAGTCTTTCTGTACAGATGTTAATTTTACATTATTATTAGGGAAAAAATCCATACAATTAGTTTCAGTTAGTGGAGATGGAGAACTGAAAGATATTCTTAAAGTACTTTACTTCCTCTTTCAAAATATCATTTGGTGAATCATGCGTGACTCCATCATTTGTAACAAGTTTTAATACATTTTTTTTGGTACCATTTCTATATTGAAGATTGAAAAAGAATATGGTGCATTTTTCCCCATATTCCATCCAGTTCCAGTTTTATAATATATTACACTGGATCTTTCTTGAATAAGTTCCTCCATTTCTTTTTGTTTTTCCTCTAACTTATTCTGTGCCTCTATGGTACCGTTTTTATTGCTATCTAACTGTACTGTTAGTCCTTCAATTTCCTTTGTTAATATGGACTCTTTTGATCTAAATTGCTTTTGTTTTATAGATGAGTACTGAATTGCATTGCCTCTAAAGGCACATTTAAAAGTGTCCCATACAATACGGGGATCTGCTGTACCTATGTTATGTCTGAAAAAGTCAGTTATAAATTCTTCTGTCCTAGTTCTAAACATCTTATCATCTAGTAGGCTTTGATAAAATTTCCAATATCCTCGCCCACGTGGAAATTCTGTAAGAGTAATATATATGCCAATTATGTGATGATCCGACCGCATTCTGTCCCCTATCAACACTTTTTAAACTTTTGGTGCCAGAGAGAATGGTATAAGAAAGTAGTCAAGACGACTAAGCTTGATTAAGTCTCCGCCATGTATATCTCACTAGGTCAAGGTATTTAAGTCTCCATATATCCTCTAATTCCAATATATCCATGACATTCATGATTTCCTTAAGTGCCTGAGGGTGATAGTTTGTAGTGTGATTTCCTTTCCGGTCCATAGAGGTATTTAAGACCGTATTAAAATCTCCCACCATAATAATAGTCTAGTGTCTAGTGTTGCTTGTAGAGTTGATAAATTCTTATATATATTTTCAAAGAAGCTTGGATCATCATTATTCGGACCGTATAGGTTAATAAGCCATATCTGTTTATTGTCCAATAACATATTTAAAATATATATATATTTTTTATTTAACCTTTATTTAACCAGGAAGGGCTCATTGAGATTTAAAATCTCTTTTTCAAGAGCGTCCTGGCCAAGATAGGCAGCACCAAGTCATTACAAAAATTACAGACAGACAACATGAAAAACTACAAGTAATCTAGTAAAAACCATTGAATTCACAAGAGTATAACAAAATCAAAAACAGCAAATTAAAAACATTGACAGGTCAGGGAATCAGCCTCAAAATCCTTCATCAGTGATTTAAAAACACCAATCGGGACAAGTTCTTCCAGTTTAAAAGTATTTTGTAAGGTATTCCAAGACGATGGCGCAGAGTACATAAAAGCCCTTTTACCAATAATCCATCTACCTTGAGGATCTGTTTGGACAATTTGCACATTTGGATCAAAATTATTGTTAATTAAAACCATCACCCCTTTTGAATTTCTTTGCCCATGGGAGAAATATATTTCGCCCCCCCAGTTCTTTTTCCACAAAACTTCATCTAAAACTGTTGAATGGGTTTCCTGTAAACAATAGATATTATATTCCTTCTCTTTTAGCCAGGTAAATACTGATCGTCTTTTCTTATTATCTGCTGGGCCATTACAATTGTAACTGGCTATACTTATTTCCCCACTTACCATAATGAGACACAACTTTCAAATCTTTTTTATCAAAATATATGTTTGTAAACGTACCATTAAAAAGTAACATGATGATTGAGTGTCTATATAGCTGTACCATGATATTTGCATTTCTACTAAGTAAACCTCCAATTGGTCCCTACTATTCCACCCGCTAAAAGCCCTCCTCATCCTGAGTTGGGTTGTCATCCCAATGCCCGGCAGACCACCCTCGACCCCTTGTATCCCATAGCCCTGAACCGACTGGGATCCATCCTTTGAAAAGAGCACACAGTGCTCACCTGGCCATTCTACTGCCAATGTTTGTCTATGGAGATTGCATGGCGGTGTGCTTAATTTTATACACCTGTCAGAAACGAGTGTGGTTGAAATAGCCGAATCCACCAATTTGAAGAGGTATCCACATACTTTTGTATATATAGTGTAACTATCTATATATATTTTTTTAATGTAACCTTTATTTAACTAGGCAAGTCAGTTAAGAACAAATTCTTATTTACAACGACGGCCTACCGGGGAACAGTGGGTTAACTGCCTTGTTCAGGGGAAGAACAACATATTTTTACCTTGTCAGCTCGGAGATTCGGTCCAGCAACCTTTCGGTTACTGGCCCAATGCTCTAACCACTCAGCTACATTTCTAGGCTGCATTTCTATCTGCAACATTACTCCTTACTGAACACACCCCTGACGGCACAAAGCCACAAGGTGTGGTGGGAAACGATGATGATATAGTATGGGTCAGACAGAGGTTGTAACTGGGCCATATTATCCAGGTATGAGGGGGAGTTGCCAGAGCACATTGTGGGAGGCAGTTCATCTAAGCTGTGGATTCTCATCAGTAGATTAATCATGTCTGAATTGTTACACATTGTTACACAATGTGGGCTGCGACCACTTCCCTTTAATGCAGTTTTACAACGCTACTTGTTGTGGTTTAGCCACTATCTAGTGTTCCTCATTATTTAGATACAACATCCTCAGTCATGACTCTAGTATCAGTTTATTGCTTGACAAAGTACCGATAATGTCAGCTGTTCGTTCTTTACCTTGTTCAGGGTTGATCTATATTGCGCTACTTCATTCGCAGATCAATGATGGCATATTGTCACCGACATAGAAATATAATTAAATCAAATTGCTGTGGTCGGATGAGCTATGCCCTTTCTAGTAATTCTATTTCTATGGTCGCCAAGCCCTCTGAATTGTGAACGACGCATTCCAAATAGGCCATACTGCCATGATGAGAGCCCGATGCACATATTAGCATTGCTCTCTGTGCTTTTTTTTGTCTAAATGCTACAATGACCAATGCAAAGCAGCTCACGACAACGAAGACAAATCCTCCGACTGTAAAAGTCTATCCGCCCACAGATCTATCTAAGAATAACCTCATTTCATTCAGATGTAAATGCAGACATAGACGCACAGAACGGTCGACTCACCAGTTAATTAGCGAACTCGTCACTCACGCGTGTTGATTGGTTCCGTGAACAAAGACACTTGCGATTGTCATTGTAACGACGCACGCCTCAAACTGTCAATTGAATGAAGGCTGATTAATCACTAGCGTCTGACGCTGCCAGATAAACTGTGGAAATGGAAAGAAGATATTTAATTGTGTATTTGTCAAGGTATTTGAGAAGATATTTCATATGCATTGGACCCAAAATGCTTGCTCTACTTCACTTAATTTTAAGTTGCTTAAAGTAATAGTAGTAGTAGTAGTAGTAGTAGTATTAGCAGTCTTGTGAGTGCTGTGCAGTTTTGATTATAAAACGTAATGATTAATTGTAGAGTTGGCATAGTAGAAGTGTCGGAAAAAGTACCCAACTGTCATCCTTGAGTAAAAGTAAAATATACCTTAATAGAAAATGACTCAAGTAAAAGTCACCCGGTAAAATACTACTTGAGTAAAAGTCAAAGTATTTGGTTCAAAATATACTTAAGTATCAAAAGTAAAAGTATAAATAATTTCAAATTCCTTATATTAAGCAAACCAGATTAAGCAAACCACCATTGTCATGTTATTTACATTTACAGAAAGCCAGGGGCACACTCCAACACTCCATCATTTACAAACAAAGCATTTGTGTTTAGTGAGTCTGCCAGATCAGAGGCAATAGGGATGACCAGGGATGTTCGGTTGATAAGTGCGTGAATGAGACTATTTTCCTGTCCTGCTAAGCATTCAAAATGTAACAAGTACTTTTGGGTGTCAAGGAAAATGTATGGAGTAAAAAGTACAATGTTTTCTTAAGGAATGTAGTGAAGTAAAAGTAGTCAAGAATATAAATAGTAAAGTAAAGTACAGATACCCCAAAAAACTCCTTAAGTAGTACTTTGAAGTATTTTTACTTAAGTACTTTACACCACTGCATAGTAGGGAGGAAAGGTTTAAAAGGACACATGATATAGTTTTAAATATTGGTATGAAAAAAGTTGCAGACTAGCAGGAGCTTGTTTGACAAGTGCAGGTCCATAGCCAGGGTTCATCCAAGGTTCAATCATGTTTGGTGATGGTACTATACACAAAAGTGAAGGAAATTGCTTTATACAAATCTGACCTTGTCAGTTAAAAGACTGTTGATTGTCCGAGTGAATGCTTGTGTAAGGGCCAGGGAATCACCTTGTAAGAAAGAAAAGAGGACTCCAACTGACAAAGGCACTAGATTCTTAGCTTATCTGTTCTCACACGGCCTCTCTCTCTCACACACACACACACACACACACACACACACACACACACACACACACACACACACACACACACACACACACACACACACACACACACACACACACACACACACACACACACACACACACACACGCACGCACGCTTCACTCCACCTGAGTCACCAAAGGTAATCTCCTGCGTTAATTAAGTCATGGGCGGCCTTGTCACTGCATGAGTGTGTATATGTTGGTGTATGTCCTGTATTCAGTAAATTTGTCATACGGAAGGCTACGTTGCTTGAGGGGGGAGGTTGTCCACACAATGACTCCTATCCATTGTGGGTGGAGTGCTACGAGTGGAGTCACCAGCACAGGCAGAAGCAGGGACACCTCAGGGGTCCTTGGAGAAGGGTATCATGGTATCACCAAAAATGGCTCAGGACTTTGGCCAAATTGCCAAGTGGATTGGTAACCCAACCCAAAGGAATTTGGGGTATATTTTCAGACCGTTTAGTGAAAAGGGAATAGCATCTGCTATTAAAACGCTGTCGTAATTCATTTGAATGCAGTGAGCTCTAGTGACCAGATTAGCGTTAATCTTTCTGTGCATACATGACAGGGTATACAAGTGCTCACTAAAAAGCATGAGCTGGCGCACAACCAGAGAAAATGATTTAGTGTAGAGGTGCTGACTAACGGTGAATAAACTGTAAGCTATAAAAACAGAGTCGCACACTCCATATGCATAACCTCCTAGTAATCTATTGGGTAAAAAAACACCAACGTTTCGACATCACTGTGCCTTCTTCATGGTCAAGTGCTCACTGACAGTGATTTGCAAATAAATTACATGGTCTCAATGTCACTGAAAGCATCCGTTTCGACTAGCATCATAGTTCTCTGTGAAGGCCGAGGCCCTACCCCCGAAAGAATATGTCACTAGTCCTAAATAGCATGAGCGTATCCCAATTTTTTTTGACCAGCCAGCACCTCTTCGGTCATTGTCTTCAGGCAACAGTTTGGCACTGTCGTGACCCCCTCGCCTCGTAAAAACCCTCATTACCTGTTCAGTTGTTTCAATCCCACTTTACCTGTGTGGAATCTTGTCATTTGCTGATATGCCCCTGGTGTAAAGGGCTTCAGTGGTACAATTTGTGCTAAGGGGGGAAGTACAAGTGTCTCATTAAGAGCTGAAAGAAGGTCAAAAGTGAATTTGGAATATTTTGGAAAATGTAACGTTCAGATCACACCCAACCCACTTCTTTGGCACAGAGGGTTCCCAAAGTTCCCATAGACCTAAATCTGTGTGTCCAGTGCATTTCCTGTTTTGGCCGAATGACACTCTCCCTTTGGGCCGAGGCAATATGCATCAGGAAAACACATGCTGTTCTAGTTAATGTCCTGACATGCCAAAAATAGTTTCTAAAGAAACTTTGATTATGACAGAAAGGTTTCTAGATAAACTTTAATTGTGACAAAGACAGCTTCCACAAACAAAAGAACCTCAAGGGCATAAGGTAAACGTGTGGCCTAGTAGAAAATACTTAATTCATGATAATACCCACTGGGAAACTAGGAATTGTGGGTAACGTAGTCTCATGACACTTCCTCCGTCACTCAGTCAGAACCCAAAGCAGGTAACACAGGGAGGGATGATGATGGGTCCACCAGGGACACAACGACCATGACAGGGGTGAGGCTGAAGTCTGGCAGCATGGTGTCGTGTAGAAAAAAGAATCCCCACCCACACAGTGTAGCACCTGGAATTCCTTGGGTGCTTTTGATATTCACGAGGGAGTGGGTAAGGTATGTGGACTCGCTCAGTCATCTGTGCATTGAGGAGCACTCACAATTCTGTTGCAAGGATAGGTGTGTGTGTGAGGAGTGTTCTGGTGGGCGCCCGCGGCTATGCTATGCAGCTCCCTCTAGATATATGGGGTTATAGGCAGCTACAGGAGAAATATTATGGAGAGGAACACCGCAAACAATGTGGCTGCTTACAATGGTTCACAAGTACACATATGGAAAAGCATACAAGCACACTAGAGATGTGTAATGCATGTATTACAGGCAAAGGCAATTGCATTCACATATGCGCACACACACAGACCCAAACATTGCTCTGCCGCAGCCTAAAACTGTCTCTCTCTGTTGATTTTCTTTGGCTCCCAAATAGGCTTTGGTTTGGGGGCAGAGACGGTGCCCACTCGATTCTTTTATGTAACACTGCAGGTTTTCTGGGTAGAGCGAGAGGCTAACGACTCATCTCATAGACTGACTGGGTACAGTCAGGTCCAGACCAGCCAACAGTGGAGAAGAAAAGCGAGAGAATGGAGAAAAAAGGAGATGTAACAGGGAGGCAGGAAAATGAGTAAAGAGAAGGATGGAAGAGACATGGGCTGTCAATCTAAACCTTGTATATGGCTGACATTGGTAGATGCCTTGTATATGGCTGACATTGGTAGATGTCTTGTATATGGCTGACATTGGTAGATGCCTTGTATATGGCTGACATTGGTAGATGCCTTGTATATGGCTGACATTGGTAGATGTCTTGTATATGGCTGACATTGGTAGATGCCTTGTATATGGCTGACATTGGTAGATGCCTTGTATATGGCTGACATTGGTTTGATGCCTTGTATATGGCTGACATTGGTTTGATGCCTTGTATATGGCTGACATTGGTTTGATGCCTTGTATATGGCTGACATTGGTAGATGTCTTGTATATGGCTGACATTGGTTTGATGCCTTGTATATGGCTGACATTGGTTTGATGCCTTGTATATGGCTGACATTGGTTTGATGCCTTGTATATGGCTGACATTGGTAGATGCCTTGTATATGGCTGACATTGGTAGATGCCTTGTATATGGCTGACATTGGTAGATGCCTTGTATATGGCTGACATTGATAGATGCCTTGTATATGGCTGACATAACCATGTCCATTTAACGTTAAATTATTTAAATACAATCGGTAGCATGAAATTGAACTTGAAGCTTAAGTCATTTCACAAGATAGTACAGCACAGCCTGCCCTTATTCAAGTGGCTATTGAATGCACTTCTGAATAACAACAATACACGTTAAGGTTTTTGTATGCCGCATTTCAATATCCCAATAAGAGGAACGATGTCAACTGCATAAACACAAAAGCGTAGGTGAAGATACTCTCTTAACCGAATCAATGCATGAGGAAGAGTGGTGAGGACCAGACATGAAAGTATTTAAGTCCGAGCGAACTAGCGTACAAACGAACGTACAATAGCTGCAGCCCATGTATAGGCAAGTACATACATGGGTGTCAGTGGAGTAGCTATGAAGTATAGTATCTCTCTCTGGAATGGCTGGTCTGTTTGAAAAGAGAGAGAAAGGTATAACGTCATAGCTCTGAGGGAATAAAAATATTCAGTTTCTCCCAGAATGTATTAGATCCTGGAGCTACCGCAGCCCTCCAAGGAGAGAGAAAAGGAGAGAGAAAAGGAGAGAGGGAAATGAGATATCAAACGTCTCTCTCAAGTCCCACTCGCTTTCCTTCTCTCTTTGAGGCTCCGCCAGCAAGACTGACTGGGAGGCGAGAGAGAGATCAGGAGCGGAGAGGAGGATGAGGGGAGAAGGAGGGAGAGAGAGAGCGCGAGAATGAGGAGAGAGTAAAAGGAAAGAGAAAACGTTTTCTTTGCCGGGTCAGCTTCAAGGGAAGGGGGACAGAAAGCAAGGGCCAAAGTGGAACGAGAACACAAGCAACAGAGCCACAGGCATAGGGAACACACACAGACATCCAGGGAGCTCCAAAAGTTCACTATGTGTATTGAAGTAGTCAACGGATTAGTATTTGGTCCCATATTCATAGCATGCAATGATTACATCAAGCTTGTGACTCAACAAACTTGTTGGATCCTCTTGCTGTTTGTATTGTGTTTCAGATTATTTTGTGCCCAATAGAAATGAATGGTGAATAATGTATTGTGTCATTTTGGAGTCACTTTTATTGTAAATAAGAATATAATATGTTTCTGAACACTTCTACATTAATGTGGATGCTACCATGATTATGGATAGTCCTGAATGAATCGTGAATAATTATGAGGGAGAAAGTTACAGATGCCCAAATACAGTACCCCCAAGACATGTTAACCTCTCACCATTACAATAACAGGGGAGGTTAGCATTTTTTGGGGGGGGGGATGATATTTGTGCGTTAAACTTTCTCACTTTCTCATTATTATTCGCGATTCATTCAGGACTATCCGTAACCATGGTAGCGTCCACATTAATGTAGAAGTGCTTATGTAATCATTGCGTGTTAAGAATATGGGTACAAATACTCTACTTTTCACTGCTTTAAATACACATGAGTGAATTTGTTCCAACACTTTTGGTCTAAACGGTTTACCCAACACGGATGAGTATACCTCAAATTAAAGATGGCAGTGCTGGAGTAGAGCCAAAACAACAAGAAATGTCTCACTGTCCCAATACTTTTGGAGCTCGCACGCACGCACGCAAAGTCAGAAGGCCCAAAGTCAACACGAAAATACTACACTCAAGCAAGCATGCATAAACATACAAACATGAACTAGCTTGAGACTAAAGTTATTGAGGTGAATACGAAATGTGCGTAATCTGCGTTGTTCTACGGAATCTACGCTACGTTGTTCGGGCTCAACCTTTTTCCTCAAAGGGCCAGATATGTCCAAATTATAGTAGGGTCTGCTGTGCAGCCCTATTCTCCTACATCTCTCCTCCCCAGCGCCACACGCTCCCCCCTTTCCCCGCTCTCCTCTTTCATGCCTTTAGCCTCTTTCTGTCCATTCTCCTCACTCAACTGGCCGAGGAGGGCGCCGAACGCCACTGCAGCCTGGTCTAGCACATGGGCAAGGTCAAGCCTGTGAACGCACAAACACAGACACACATAGCTGAGCTGGCATGCTTCTCCTCTTGGTTGTTAGTAGGGTGGATGCGAGCATTCTCAACCTCATTGAAAATAAATATAGCACATTTTCAAATCTGTTACTGCAATTGCAATTCAATTCACTTCCTGAATTGATGGGAATGGAAATTTAGTTGACGAATGACCCCGACCCTGGTGGTCTATAGCACTGTCAGAGAGTACTTCAATGTAGTGTGGAGAGTGCAGGGGACTAACTCATAAACAAATAATCTTTAAATGTAAAAAAAATAAATCCTACTTTATTGTATTCACTAGTCAGAATAAGAAATCTCAATTGGTGGGAATGAAATGGAACAAGTCACATCCACTAGATTGCTCTGAGTTTTAATTGATGAAAAGTTATCCTCCATATTAAATTTGTCTGTAGCAAAGTGATGAAATCTGTTGGTATCATCAGAAAGATAGTGGTTTGGTTCATCAGGCTTGCTTCCTAAGTCTATAATATTGCTTAATTTGCTCATCTCTCATTTACTGTAATATTGTCTGGCCCAGTATATATGCCTCCTACCTACACAAATTACTCATCATACAAAATAAATGTGCAAGACTAACCTTCTCTAATTATCTGGCTCCATCCGCACCTTCGTTTAAGAAACGCAATATCTTGTCTATTTACGACATGAATATATGCCAATTATACACTTTCATCTACAAATACTCATAGCTCCCAGACAGTTTACCTAAACCCTTCAATGGATTCTTCCAGGTTAATTCTGAAATCCAACTACATAAAACAAGACACTGCGATAACCTTCACCCTCCCCACTGCGGCACCTCATATAGTCAATTCTCTATCAGATACAGATGTACCATACTCTGGAATTCTTATCTTCACATTGCCAAAACCTCATCATCCCTCAATAACGTCAAGTTAAGACTGGGGGTCAGCCCGATGAACCTAACTACCCAATAATCCCCTCCAAGTAGCCTAACTCTCACACACAATCAAACATTGTTTGCGAGACAGAGCAGGAGACAGAGCGTGAGACAGAGAGTGAGACAGAGCGCGAGAGAGCGCGAGACAGAGAGTGAGACAGAGTGCGAGACAGAGCGCCAACGCGAGACGGAGCGCGAGAAAGGGCGCCAGCGAGAGACAGAGCGTGAGACAGAGTGCGAGAAAGGGCGCCAGCGCGAGACAGAGCGCCAGCGCGAGACAGAGCGCGAGTGCGAGACAGAGAGCGAGACAGAGCGCGAGTGCGAGACAGAGAGCGAGACAGAGCGCGAGACAGAGCGCGAGACAGAGCGCGAGACAGAGAAGGGGAACGAAAGATGGAGGAAAGGAGAAAGAGCTAGAGAGAATAGATGACCAAAAGGGAGACAGTGAGAGAAAGAGACAGCTAGAGATAAAGAGAGAAGGGAAAGAGAGAAAATGGAGGACAGGAGAAACAGTGTGACGAGAAGTAAAAAAAAAAAAAGAGAGACAAAGAGTGCGGGGGTGTAGACCGAGAGAGTGAGGAAAGTCGAGGGAGAGGAGGGATGAAAAGAGACAGAGATAGAGGGGGCAGAGGCCCCTTAACCTGGTATGACAGGGGGTGCGCTCGTAAATAAACATCTCCAGAGATTATTCCAAGCACGAATGGCCAGACCAGGCCGGCTAGAGGGGGGCATGGGGTCAAGAGAGGGGATGTTTACATACCTGACACTCTGCCCTGACACACACACAAACTCAACTCATGTACAGTACACATATGCACACACTTACGAACACTCAGATGTACAAGCGCGCGCGCACACACACACACACACACACACACACACACACACACACACACACACACACACACACACACACACACACACACACACACACACACACACACACACACACACACACACACACACACACACACACACACACACACACACACACGTCCACACGCCCACACGCCCACAGACACACAGTCACTCTCAGCCCCAGACACTGACTATGTGTCATCTATCTCTTTTTGTTCTTCTTCTTTCTTTTTAAAGGAACACATGAGTCCAGACACTGGCGTGTCGAATTATACATTGATGACATCATGCGCTGCGGTTTTCACAATGCATTTTTGTTTATCATCTTCTTACGCCTTACATGCTCTCTCCATCTGCATCCTACAAGTCTGTCTCATCTAGTCAAGTTATGGAGGAGATTTGGGGCCAACTGTCTGGCAGTAATGGTCAGAAATGCAAATCGGAACATCTTACTCCAGCCAGGAGAAAGGGCTCCTCTAGAGCCTGGTTCTCTTCAAGGTTTCATCCTACTTAAGGAGTTTTTGCTTGCCACTGTCACATTGGCTTGCTCTTAAAGGCCCAGGGCAGTCAAAAATGCTATTTTCCTATGTTTTATACATACAGAAAGTATTCACATCCCTAGACTTTTTCCACATTTTGTTGTTACAGCCTGAATTTAAGATGGTTTAAATTTGCCTCAAAGAAGGGCACCTATTGGTAGATGGGTAAAAAAAAAAAAAAAAAAAGCAGACATTGAATATCCCTTATTAATTACCCCTGAGTCAATACATGTTAGAATCAACTTTGGCAGCGATTCCAACTGTGAGTCTTTCTGGGTAAGTCTCTAAGAGCTTTGCACACCTGGATTGTACAATATTTGCATATTAATATTTGTTTAATTCTTCAATATACACTACCGTTCAAAAGTTTGGGGTCACTTAGAAATGTCCTTATTTATGAAAGAAAAGCAATTTTTTGTCCATTAAAATAACATCAAATTGATCAGAAATACAGTGTAGACATTGTTAATGTTGTAAATGACTATTGTAGCTGGGAACTGCTGATTTTTTTATGGAATATCTACATATTATAGATATGGCGTACAGAGGCCCATTATCACCAACCATCACTCCTGTTTTCCAATGGCACGTTGTGTTAGCTAATCCAAGTTTATAATTTTAAAAAGCTAATTGATCATGAGAAAACCCTTTTGCAATAATGTTAGCACAGCTGAAAACTGTTGTCCTGATTAAAGAAGCAATAAAACTGTCCTTCTTTAGACTAGTTGAGTATCTGGAGCATCAGCATTTGTGGGTTCGATTACAGGCTCAAAATGGCCAGAAACAAAGACCTTTCTTCTGAAACTCGTCAGCATATACAGTATATCACAAAAGTGAGTACACCCCTCACATTTTTGTAAATATTTGAGTATATCTTTTCATGTGACAACACTGAAGAAATTACACTTTGCTACAATGTAAAGTAGTGAGTGTACAGCTTGTATAACAGTGTAAATTTGCTGTCCTCTCAAAATAACTCAACACACAGCCATTAATGTCTAAACCGCTGGCAACAAAAGTGAGTACACCCCAAAGTGAAAATGTCCAAATTGGGCCCAATTAGCCATTTTCCCTCCCCGGTGTCATGTGACTCGTTAGTGTTACAAGGTCTCAGGTGTGAATGGGGAGCAGGTGTGTTAAATTTGGTGTCATCGCTCTCACACTCCCTCATACTGACTGGTCACTGGAAGTTCAACATGGCACCTCATGGCAAAGAACTCTCTGAGGATCTGAAAAAAAGAATTGTTGCTCTACATAAAGATGGCCTGGGCTATAAGAAGATTGCCAAGACCCTGAAACTGAGCTGCAGCACGGTGGCCAAGACCATACAGCGGTTTAACTGGACAGGTTCCATTCAGAACAGGCCTCGCCATGGTCGACCAAAGAAGTTGAGTGCACGTGCTCAGCGTCATATCCAGAGGTTGTCTTTGGGAAATAGACGTATGAGTGCTGCCAGCATTGCTGCAGAGGTTGAAGGTGTGGGGGGTCAGCCTGTCAGTGCTCAGACCATACGCCCAGAAGGAAGCCTCCCAGAAGGAAGCCTCTTCTAAAGATGATGCACAAGAAAGCCCACAAACAGTTTGCTGAAGACAAGAAGACAAAGGACATGGATTACTGGAACCATGTCCTGTGGTCTGATGAGACCAAGATAAACTTATTTGGTTCAGATGGTGTCAAGCGTGTGTGGCGGCAACCAGGTGAGGAGTACAAAGACAAGTGTGTCTTGCCTACAGTCAAGCATGGTGGTGGGAGTGTCATGGTCTGGGGCTGCATGAGTGCTGCCGGCACTGGGGAGCTACAGTTCATTGAGGGAACCATGAATGCCAACATGTACTGTGACATACTGAAGCAGAGCATGATCCCCTCCCTTCGGAGACTGGGCCGCAGGGCAGTATTCCAACATGATAACGACCCAAAACACACCTCCAAGACGACCACTGCCTTGCTAAAGAAGCTGAGGGTAAAGATGATGGACTGGCCAAGCATGTCTCCAGACCTAAACCCTATTGAGCATCTGTGGGGCATCCTCAAACGGAAGGTGGAGGAGTGCAAGGTCTCTAACATCCACCAGCTCCGTGATGTCGTCACGGAGGAGTGGAAGAGGACTCCAGTGGCAACCTGTGAAGCTCTGGTGAACTCCATGCCCAAGAGGGTTAAGGCAGTGCTGGAAAATGATGGTGGCCACACAAAATATTGACACTTTGGGCCCAATTTGGACATTTTCACTTAGGGGTGTACTCACTTTTGTTGCCAGCGGTTTAGACATTAATGGCTGTGTGTTGAGTGATTTTGAGGGGACAGCAAATTTACACTTATACAAGCTGTACACTCACTACTTTACATTGTAGCGAAGTGTCATTTCTTCAGTGTTGTCACATGAAAAGATATACTCAAATATTTCAAAAAATGTGAGGGGTGTACTCACTTTTGTGATATACTGTGTATATATATGGAACAAATTACCATGTGGTGTTAACCAAATCAAGGACAAGCTTTTTCTGATCCACAATGAAAAATGGGCTGCTGACATTTGATTTCAACTAAACTTAGAACGTATACTCTCTTCAAAGAGAACTACACCCCTGAACCGTATGTCCGCCTGAAACTTACAAAAAGCCAAAGGTCAGTTTGTGCACAACTCAGATCCGGCACCCTCCCTTTGGCTATAGAGACGGTATAATTTGCCTACTGTGTGATCTTAGGGAAGTCGGAAACAAAATTCATTTAGTGTTTTATTGCCCCTCTGTATGACGATCTGAGACATGTTCTTTTTAATCAAATGTTTGGCGATAACCCTGAAATATTCTTCTTACGGGACAAGCAGAGGCTTGAATTGACTTTAGACAGGCTCAGTTTGTTCACACTTCCTGGAGGAGAAGGATACATGTATTGTTTGTGTAGTGTGGCTAGATGGTAGCTGTACTTGCCATGATTATTGCATGCGTATAATTTGTCATTTTGTCTTGAGCACTAGGAAAATGGTACTCTGTTTAGTAGCGTCTTGCAGTGTTGTAGTACTCGAGACCGGTCAGCGCATGAAACCGCTTTGCCAGGCCAAATATTCTTGAATCATTAATAGGGTATCTTAATAGCCTTTATATCTATTATAGACATGTTTGCGCAGTGGGGCACCTATAGGCCTTCAGTGTGTGACAGGTTAGTACAGTGGTGAACCTATAAGCCTTCAGTGTGTGACAGGTTAGTACAGTGGTGAACCTATAGGCCTTCAGTGTGTGACAGGTTAGTACAGTGGTGAACCTATAGGTCTTCAGTGTGTGACAGGTTAGTACAGTGGTGAACCTATAGGCCTTCAGTGTGTGACAGGTTAGTACAGTGGGGCACCTATAGGCCTTCAGTGTGTGACAGGTTAGTACAGTGGTGAACCTATAGGTCTTCAGTGTGTGACAGGTTAGTACAGTGGTGAACCTATAGGTCTTCAGTGTGTGACAGGTTAGTACAGTGGTGAACCTATAGACCTTCAGTGTGTGACAGGTTAGTACAGTGGGGCACCTATAGGCCTTCAGTGTGTGACAGGTTAGTACAGTGGTGAACCTATAGACCTTCAGTGTGTGACAGGTTAGTACAGTGGGGCACCTATAGGCCTTCAGTGTGTGACAGGTTAGTACAGTGGTGAACCTATAGACCTTCAGTGTGACAGGTTAGTACAGTGGGGCACCTATAGACCTTCAGTGTGTGACAGGTTAGTACAGTGGGGCACCTATAGACCTTCAGTGTGTGACAGGTTAGTACAGTGGGGCACCTATAGGCCTTCAGTGTGTGACAGGTTCGTGATTCTGAAAGGACAGCCACCGTAATACCAGCGCACTCATGTAGGAGAGTGCCCTTTTTGTAAAACACAAAGGGCCAGTGGTGTAGTGGAGGGTAGGCTATACGCAGGTACAAGTGGTACACCCACTTATTTTTCAGTGGGCATTGTGTATACTCCCTTCTTAATCCCTACTGATGCGTATCAAAGTAGTGTAGTGGAGGTATATGATTGATCAATTACGTAGTACAATAGAGAAATCATGCACAGAGTAGCCTATACAATCACAAAGCACATGAAACATGCGCACTGCACACAGCCTAGTTTCAGCGGAATATCATCTCCAGGCAGCAAGAGTGTGCAGCCCTCAACTGGTTCTGGCATGGAGCAGCTCATAGATGAATGACATCGGTAGCCGGTAGGGTAGGAAAGACGTTTCAACTGATGATATCTACCAGTAAATGCTAACTTAGGTCACAATGGGTATGCAAACCAGGTATTAAAAACGTTTTGTCCTTAGTTTTGGTTAGTAGGCTATTTGTTCTGTGCAATTGTCATCATGCCCCCTTTTCATCAGTGGTGTAGACATTGATCGGCCTGGGTGGATCCATGTCTACACCATGAAAAAAATTAACGGATAAAAAAAAACACAGGTTGCCTTTCCTTCCCTGGGCAGCCGTTTGGGAATATTTTGGCAAAATTTGAACATACCAACTACTCCAGGCACCACAACAACACTGCATAGGGCCGATGGAAAGACAGCAGTCACACACAGCATGCTGTTAAAGGATAAGCGGTCTATAAACTCAGACATAATAAGCCATTAGGTCCCAATCATAAGAATGCAAAAACACAACCACTAAGCATTTCCCAATCTAAATGTACATCTATTACTTCCCGTTGCAAAAAACATTTCACGTTTTGCACACACAAGTAACCTGTGACCTAAATTTATAAGTGGAACTAACAGCATTTGAACTACTTTGGAGATATGAAACTGACAATCATATCAGTCAAAAATATCCAATTCCCAGTTCATGCCGCAAAACCAACTTTATAAGAGGTTTTAAAAATAGGTTCTATTTGACTCAACGTTCCATGACGTACACTAAAGCATTGTTGGCAGAGTGGATGGATGCAGTTCAAGGCATGATTCATATAATTCACCAATACATTTCTTGGTAGTCCTATCAGGTTGTAAATTGGTTGCTATCAGGTTGTAAATCACAGCTGGCCTGGTACATTGTTTATTGCCTCCCTTTGGGATGCACTGTTTCAGTTTCAATTACTCAATATTCTGGACAAAAAGTATCTAAGGCTGGGAACGTCAATATAATCAAACTAGCAAGGGCAATGATCACAAGTAAGTCATAACGTGGCTAACAGGCTAGCATATATATTTATGTAGCAAGCTAAAAACAGAGCCTAACGTTAGCTAGCTAGCTGCTAGGAGGATGTCATGTAATGTCATTGGAGGAGTGGGTGAGTGACTGACTTTTCCCCCTCATATCATTTTTCGGTGGCTATACATATCTAGAGATGCAGGTGTCATTTGGTTAGCGAGCAAGAACTTGAATGACTGTTATCCTGTTAGCATATCTCTTGCATTCGCAAATTCATTCTGGCTATCTACTCAGAGCACTCTGAGTGTGCCAGAGCGCAGAACAATTGATGAATTTATGAACGCTCAACACCTGCTGAATACGACCGGTGACAGTAAATGTAGACAAAGAAGTAATAGTTGGTCAAGAACACTCTAGATCAAGCCTGGGAAACTCCAGTCCTCAGGGGCCCGATTGGTGTCACACGTTTGCCCCAGCCCCAGCTAACACACCTGACTCCAATAATCAACTAATCATGATCTTCAGTTTAGAATGCAATTAGTTAAAATCAGCTGTGTTTGCTAGGGATGGAGGAAAAGTGTGACACCAATCAGGCCCCGAGGACTGGAATTGCCCAGGCCTGCTCTAGATAACATCTAAACAGCCTAGCTACGGCGAGTACCATTGTCAGACTTCTCTCATTTGTGTCTAGAAGTAGCTAGCTAGCAAGCTAGCCAACTTTAGCAGTTAGCCTGGGTGCTTGGTTGGGACAAGCATGCATTGGCAGGCTAACTGCAGAAGGACGAGGAGGCTACAATTCCCCATCGTTTAACAGTGCAATTTTGACGGCCAACTGGCTGAAAAAGTTTGAGGGTTTATCTAATGTTCCTTTGTTAGATTTGAGCTCATCTTGCTCTGGCAAGCATTAGTTGTTGATCTTGTTGATGTGCATAACTGAGGAAGAGAGAGCCTACCTTTTCATGGTTGTTTGATCAATAAGAATGTGACGTTCCCAAATGTAAGAGGACTCCTGTGGTATTTACATATTTGCAGAAAAGCATTCAGGTGTATTTTGTGGCTTTTGGCGAATGCGTTCTAATGCTCTGAAGTCACGCTGTTACTACTGGCTGTAAACACACAGTCCAGTTCAAAGTGAATGATGGCAGGCCTCTGTGGCAAATGGCTTGTTTTCATAAAGCCTACTGTATCTCTGATTGGCTATAGTGCACCGGTCTGTGTAGACTCCGGTCCTGGACAAGACAGATATTTTTATTAGGTTTTATTTACTGCAGTGTCTATTAATTGTCCGAACGCACAGATGCTTTCCCACTATATAATTGCTATAGAATTTTCACAAATCCCTTAGTATACATAATTCCCTAAGAATTTATGAAAACGTGAAAATTACCATATCTGGTCGCTTGTACTCTTTTTTTTTTTAATTCATTCTTCTTGGGGGTGTATGTGAAATGATTTTAATAAGATTTAATATTGCTAAAATTTTGTAAGTTCCACTTTAAATGCAACATGTTTAACACAACATGGTTTTCAAAGAGATGGCTAACAGCAGCAAGCGCGCTGCAATGAAAAACACAGTTCCACTCACCAGATGCTCATTGAAACTTAACTAATTGTTGAAAGTTATTATTGAAAAGGGAGACGCTAACAAATTAGCAAAAACATCCTCTTTGGTAACACCTGCTGCAAACTAGCCCACAACAAAAGCTAGCTAGCTAGACCTTGGAAAAACTCCTGCTCGCAATTGCGCAGTGACCTGTTGGCCTTTTCCATGAGTTTTTGTAAAAACGGTCCCACCCATTAAGTCAAATTGTAATTGGTTGATTCCACTGTCACTCCCTAATACAGTTGACATCTGATGGCCTAGCCAATGGCTGACTTAGCTAGCCAAATTTATCTCCCCAGAGACCAGCAAAGAAAAATCCTGATGGGATAATTTTGTGTTAACCCTTTCCTTTCCAACAAAAACAGAATAGATTAAATCAGAATATCATTGAAAATAATACTTTAATTATCATTATTATCATAATCATTATTTTAGAAATCCTTAAAACCTTTTCTGAAGGCGTAGAAGGGAAATTGTTCCCCACTGTGTTTGGGTTAGTAATCATTTGTAGAGTGGTTCCATTTTCCCTCAGCATGCATTTTTTCACTATTTTGAAAGTCTAAAGAATATTGTTCTGAAACATGTACACATAAATACTGGACATTTTGAACTCTTATTATGGTTATGTTTTGACAAAATTACAATCATGGTCTTGAATTGGACTCCCATTTTTCTGGTCTAAGTCTTGACTCGGTCTCGGAACCCCCCTCCAGTCTTGACTCTGACTCAATTTGCTCTGGTCTTGATTCGGTCTCGCTTTAGGTAGTCTCGAACACAACACTGGCATCTTGTAAGCCCATGTGGGCTGTGCACCTGGTAGGTGTATGAAACTTAAATAAATAATATATGCCATTTAGCAGACACTCTTCAAAGTGACTTACAGTCATGCATGCATACTTCTACCTATGGGTGTCCCAAGGAATCAAACCAACAATCCTGGCGTTGCAAGCGCCATGGTCTACCAACTAAACCATACAGCACCAATGACCATATTAACTGATTCATACACTTACTGTTCAATGCTGGGGGACAGGTAGAGTTTAGGGAACACTTGGGTGGCCTCTGCGTCTTCAAAGCTGACGGAGAGAAGAGCCACGTCTTCCCCAGGGTCCAACGTTGTGTCCTGAGGGAGAGGGGGAGTTAGTACTCACAAATAAGTATAATTTCACTTTTCCATGACTGGTATTAGTGAATTCATCAAATCAATGAAAATATTCCCCATACTGTAGAATATTTCGATGAAAAAACACAGCTGTGGTGAGCTGTACTTCAGTGTTGAGTCAAACTCAACCCTAACAAGTCCAGTTTAGCCTAGCCTGCTTAGGCTCATTTCCCAGTCCAAGCCTGATTTAAGTACATCTGAGTGTATGTGTTTGAGATGGACACACAAAGAGAGAGGGCAAGAGAGAAAGAGAGTGAGGGCAAGAGAGAAAGATAGAGAGAACGAGAAGAAGAAAGAAAGAGATAAGAGACCAGAGGAAACATCCGATTCGTTTCACGCCGCGCTGACTTCGACAGCTGCAGCCGAGTAGTGGCGCTGATGACTGGAAGTACCAATCAAATCATGTGAGAGAGAGAGAGAGAAGCCACCCGAAGCTGCTCTAGATGAGCCGATCATGCTGATCCATCTCTTCAAGGTTTTGATTTCCTCCCCCCGTTCCCTTTCTATATCTATCAGTCATTTTTCCTAGAGCTAGCCCCCCTACCATTATGGATCATCATTAGCAGGATCCGACATTAAGCGGCACTCACGGTTTGCGCTAAGCGAACGAGGGCTGGGGAGTTAATCAAATGTCTTACAGTCGGTTTGAAATCATCCATTTGTGCTAATCGCTGCCCTTCCCGGCAAGGGAATCTCCCTCACCACCATACGGTATGTGTTGAGGCGCGGCGCTACCAGTTTCCTAAGCCAGGCGTTTCAACGCGGCCAACCACGTAACCAAAGCAGGCACAATGAGGTCTGTCAAAGAGAAGATGCCTTTTCTTCGATAGATGTGAAACGGTTGAATGAGCCAAAGGCGGCTGTGTGCACTCCCTCATTGGGCCGTTTCTCAGAGTCAAAGCAGTTAAATTGTATTTTGTGCAACCTAATTGCTATTGCGGTTGAGTTTGAATTAAAAGCGTTACGAATGAGGCTTGAGGGAGTTGGGTACATGACTCCTTCCCATCAACGACTCCCTCTCTGGTCCTGAATGTGGATGGCCACCACACTGCCCAAGGACGTTGGGATTTCCATACCACTGGTTCAAGAGGGGGGGGGGGGGCTCAAAATGACCCATCTGAATTAGTCCCGGTGGCTCAGTTTTGGGACTTTGCCGTACCGGACTTTGTATTTCAGAAACAATATGAATAGAAATGTCAAGGGCCTCTGCAGGCAAGGAGAAAGTTCCCTTCCATCTAGCCTGGCCAGAAGAGTGCTGAACAACATATAACACTTCTTCCCAAATTATATTGGTGTGTGTGTGTGAGTATGTACCAACAGCCACAACAATGACGATGGCTGCCTCATGTCTCATCCTGTCCCTCTTGTCACAGCCAATAACATAGAGGGAGAAAGAAAGGGGGAGTAAAAGAAAATAGAGTGTCTGACATCCAAAGGAGGTTGCCTGATTGAATCAGCTTGCGTCAATATAGTGGATGTATGCGCCAGTAAGCATCGACGCTCCCTCTCCGAGTTGTACTTCTGAGCTACCGGGGTCGACTATCTGGGACGGACTAAGTAGACGGAAAGGTGAGGGAGGAGGAAGAATAAGATGGGGGGGGAGTAAGGCATAGTCATTTCCCCCAGTTCTCACTGTCAAATTCAGGCCTTGTCTGTCGTCAGCGAGGTGACCAAACGGATACTTATTTTAAAGCAACGCTTGCGGAGAGAGAAGGAATGTACAGGAGGTGAGAGTTGGGGTGGGAAAGAACATCGGGTTCTTCTGCATGCGTAGCATTGCGTCGCGGTCCTCGAGAGGCTTTTGTCTCATACGAACAGTCAAAGAACCGCGTTTGGAGATGATTCACTTCATCTCGTCCCAAAAAACAACAAGCAGCTGTCAAAAGACATATGACATTACGGAAACAGAAAACAACAAAAACGAGGGAGGACCCCGAACTCTTCTGTTTTCTTTTTACCGCTATCCACCACTATTAGTCTGCTGCAATATGATGACACACACGTGTCTGCATGGGTACAATCCCTCTGTGCATCCACGCCTCCCTGCAGTTTTGGTTGCATAAATGTCCTCTTCCGTATAGCGCCAAAATCCTGACTTGCAATATGCATACAGAACTTCAGAACACATTCAGAACATACTGTAATGAGGTGTTCCAGGGACACCGGGATATCTCCAATCATGAGTTGGTGAGTGACAGAGGGGTAAGACTCACAATTTCAGCCTACATGACCTTACAAATGGCCCAACTACACCCACCTGAAGATGATTGGTGGGAAAGCTTACAGCCTCACAAATGGCAGTGCAGATGTCAAAGTCTGGCTGCGACCTCCGAGGTAGAATACTACATTTGGCCTTAGTTTGGGAGGCTATCTCTGGGCCTTGACTTACCGAACTAAGAGCTTAAGATCGGGTAATGTAAATTAAGTAAGAACAGGAAAAAACATTTGTAGAAAAATACACATTTATGTAAGAAAATATCTTTGAGAATGGGAGCTTTTAATGCTGACTGCAATGTGAATCCCCACAAACGAAAACAAGAGTCCCAAAGCGCTCCCCAAAAAACTAAATGCCTCTATGCGTTTATACACAGATTGTATGTATGCTTTCTACAGCAATACCCTTCGGGCCAAGTGCTGCCTGCTTAAGTACAGAGCAGAAAAACTAACAATTTTAAAAACCTTTCTCTCCTCAGGCCATAGGCAGGGCCTAATGAAGAACCTCTCCATGGGGAGTAATGAGTCTATAAAATGACCCCGGTTGAAGGACTGCGAGTGAGGGAGGGAGTCCTTAAGGGGGTGGGTGGACGGAGGCAGTTACTTACTGCACACCCGGGAGTATGTGAGTCAGCCCCAAAGACTGGGGTTGAGAGAGAGGGTGAAGGGTGTATGAATGTGTGTGTGTGTGTGTGTGGGGGGCTGCTCGAAGTCAAGCCTTCACGTGGCCACTACTCCACTGTTAGCCTTGCTCCCTCCTCTCATCCGTCTTTCTCTCTCTCCAATTCTTTTCTTCTTCTCGCTCCTTCCCTCTGTCTGTTGACGCCCTGTAGCATCTCCTCTCCGTGACGTGTGACAGGTTGGAGATGTGACAGCTGTCCTTACGCTAGACCATGTCCGGCCAAAGTCACAACACGCACTAAACAGACAATGCTCTCGACAAGGGCGGTATGGAGGTAAGGACTATTGTCTGTCTTATTTTCCCATCTTCAAATGTCACGGGCACCGTCATGGGGCAGCTTGAGTGACACAGGGGTTATTGCGTAAGGATGAGGGCAGCTGCTGGGCTTGTTTTGAGATTCTCTGTCCATCTGTCTGGACACAGTGTTTCACCGCCACAACGCAACCTGCCAGTCAACATTCTTGGAGGAAAGTAAAAAATCTTGAGGTCTACATTGAGAATGGTAATGAGCTGGGGGAAAAAATGCAGCAAAACATGTAGGTGGGTGTCTGGGAGATTTTGAGGAGCTCTGACATTTCAGTTGGTGCTTAGAGCTAAATGGTTCCTTTGCATGAGGGACACTAACCAAGCAAAACCGCCCAATTCTGATCCCAGGCTTTTTCAACTGGATTTCGGGAAGCGGAGAATCAAAATCATCCATTGACGAGGAAACTACAACTAATTACGCTGTTGCATGAGACTTCTACGTCCACTTTACAAATTGCCTACTATCAATGGGGTCGTCCATTTTGCTGAGAGCTGATAACATCAATGTGCCATTAGATAGCAAAGCAGTGTCTTGTAGAGCAATTTTCATTCCATTTTCTTTCATTGCTTTGATGTCAAAATGACATTTTTTCATTCAGAGGAAGCATACGAGGGGATATTGGAAGATCGTTTCATAACCAAATGTTTCTGCATGCTTTTCACTGGGTTTTTCCAAGGATGGGTGAATAAGATGGAGGATACAAGGGCACCGCCATAGCTTCATCGTGTACAGCATAGCACAGAAACACCCAATTAACATAAGTCTTCTTTAAAACAATCTTCTTTACAATTTAATTTATCAGAAAGGTTAGGTTATAATTCCATGCATATTCAAGAGACCTAGCATTCAACTGAATACAAAGATGTCCAAGCAAGCAATGCAGAATGGAGACATGTTTTGTGTTGTGGTTCATAGGCCTGATTTAAGCTTTGTGCCACAACGCCCAGAGGCGGAAAAGGGTATATCATTGGGTCAAGGTGGCTGTTGCCAATGCACGTCTCATCACATTAAATGTTCTGTTCTGACAGATTTAGGGGGGGAGTTGAGGATGTGAGATTGTTCCGAATGTGTTACTGTGTGACAGAAGGGGGGGATTTTGTGAGGCCAGTGCAGTATGCTCTCTATGGTAAGATGTCCCCAAGCCTTCCGAAAGCTGCATACATATGCACAAATTGGGCAAAGGACAGTAGGGCCACAAATGCATGTGCCCGCGCACACACACAGATACAGAAACACACACACAGACTATCCTACTCACGTTCTCTCTCTGACCCTGCCAGTAGACAATGCTGGAATGCATGTAAAAGGTGGAGACGGGTAAGGTCAACCATTAACCAGCCGGCTCCATGCCGTCATATTGAGTGCGGTGTGTAATGGCTTCACTCTGTCATGTAGATAATAGGGAAGCGATTACAGAGCACACACAAACACGCTCTGGCTGGACCCACCCCGGTGCCAAGAGTATGCCAGGGACACCACGACCTAAACACACCTCAAGCCTGTTGCCATGGACATGTGTGTGTGTGTGTGTGTGTGTGAGAGTGAGAGTGAGAGTGAGAGTGAGAGAGAGAGAGAGAGAGAGAGAGAGAGAGAGAGAGAGAGAGAGAGAGAGAGAGAACGTGTGTCAAAGTAAGGGCCCATCAGAGCTGGGTGTGGCAGCAAAGGGAACCCACGCTGTGGCAGTTTCATGCCAAGCAGTTCCAAAGTCCACTAAGAATTTAAAGACATGGTCTACAATGACGAGACAAAGTAGGAATTGTTTTTATCATGGGTGTTGGTTTTGTGTAGTGTGGAAGTGAATACATAATGCACATCCACTGTTCCCGCTGTTATTAGTAGTTCTGTGAACTAAAGTTGCCAGGAAATCAGGACCTTTCTACAAAGGTCAACAGGAAAGATGTCTGTGTTCGTGTTGCTGGCATATCTGACGCAATTACCAAGGACATACAATACTAGACTAAATGCAATTGTCAGAGTAGAGAGCCGAGGGGGACGCCTAAGGCTATACGCAAGGCCGATAATGGGCGGAGGGCGTCATTGCTAGTGTGACGTTGGCAACAATGACTCACCAGACATGATATGCGTTGTTAGGCATCTCTCTAGTAGAATCGTGAACATTTAAATATTTCCCAGCGCTGGCGTGGTTCAAAACACAACACACTAGGGCTGTCCCCGACTGTTCTTTTGACCAATCGATTAGTCGAAAATGTTAAGTGTATTTTTCCTTATACAGCGCATTTGGAATGAATTCAGACCCCTTGACCTTTTCCCCATTTTGTTACATTACAGCCTTATTCTAAAATGGATGAAATTGTTATTTTTCCTCAATCTACACACAATACTCCATAATGACAATGCAAAAAACATTCACATTTACATAAGTATTCAGACCCTTTACTCAGTACTTTGTTGACGCGCCTTTGGCAGCGATTACAGCATTGATTCTTCTTGGGTATGATGCAACAAGCTTGGCACACCAGTATTTGGGGAGTTTCTCCCATTCTCCTTTGCAGAGCCTCTCAAGCTGTCAGGTTAGATGGGGAGCGTCGCTGCACAGCTATTTTCAGGTCTCTCCAGAGATGTTCGATTGGGTTCAAGTATGGGATATGGCTGGGCCACTCAAGGACATTCAGAGTCATGTCCCAAAGCCACTCCTGTGTTGTCTTCGCTGTGTGCTTAGGGTCGTTGTCCTGTTGGAAGGTGAACCTGTCTGAGTTCCTGACAGCTGTGAAGCAGGTTTTCATCAAGGATCTCCCTGTACTTTGCTCTGTTCATCTTTCCCTTGATCCTGAGTAGTCTCCCAGTTCCTGCCGCTGAAAAACATCCCAACAGCATGATGCTGCCACCTCCATGCTTCACAGTAGGGATGGTGCCAGGTTTTCTCCAGACGTGACGCTTGGCATTCACGCCAAAGAGTCCAATCTTGGTTTCATCGGGAACAGAGAATCTTGTTTCTCATGGTCTGAGAGTTTTTAGGTGCCTTTGGCAAACTCCAAGCGTGCTGTCATGTGTCTTTTACTGAGGAGTGGCTTCCGTCTGGCCACTCTACCATTAAGGCCTGATTGGTGGAGTGCTGCAGAGATGGTTGTCCTTCTGGAAGGTTCTCCCATCTCCACAGAGGAACTCTGGAGCTCTGTCAGAGTGACCAAGATCAGGTTCTTGGTCACCTCCCTGACCAAGGCACTTCTCCCCCGATTGCTGAGTTTGGCCGGGCGGCCAGCTCTAGGAAGAGTCTTGGTGGTTCCAAACTTCTTCCATTTAAGAATGATGGAGGCCACTGTGTTCTTGGGGGCCTTTAATGCTGCAGACATTGTTTGGTACCCTTCCCCAGATCTGTGCCTCGACACAATCCTGTTTCGGAGCTCTAAGGACAATTCCTTCGACCTCATGGCTTGGTTTTCGCTCTGACATGCACTGTCAACTGTGGGACCTTATAAAGACATGTGTGTGCCTTTCCAAATCACGTCCAATCAATTGAATTTACCACAGGTCGATTCCAATGAAGTTGTAGAAACATCTCAAGGATGATCAATGGAAACAGGATGCACCCATGCTCAATTTCGAGTCTCATAGCAAAGGGTCTGAATACTAATGTATATAAGGTATTTCTGTTTAGTATTCTTAATAAATTTGCAAAAAAATCGAAAAACCTGTTTTCGCTTTGTCATTATGGGGTATTGTGGGTAGATTGACGAGATAAAAAAATATGACATTTTGTTTAGAATAAGGCTGTAATGTAAAAAAAAAAATGAAAATTAACAAGGCACACCTGTCAATTGAAATGCATTCCAGGTGACTACCGCATGAAGCTGGTTGAGAGAATGCCAACAGTGTGCAAAGCTGTCATCAAAGCAAAGGGTGGCTACTTTGAAGAATCTCAAATGTAACATTCCAAGATGGCGTGGCAGTCAGACGTCTTTGTCTTTGTCCTGTCCCTTGTATATATCTTTTACATCTTTTTCTTCGCATATCTTTAAAAAATATTTTCCTAAACAGCAACTTCTAAATACTCTCCTGCAACCCGCCTCACCCAATGTGGCGTGGATCTGCTTTTTTCTAAAGTATTTATATTTACTTCGGATTTGGAATGCCTCAACCAACTGAAGATAGCCAGCTAACTACCTACCAGCTATCAGTTAGCAAACCATTGCTAGCGGTCATCAGCTAACCTTTAGCTCGGAAAGCTCTCGCCAGTTCGAACAACGTGACTCAAACCAGAGCATAACGGACCTATTTCTCTCCATATCCCCGGATTCCTACCGCAAACTCTGAACATTTTCATCTGGATCTTCGCAACTAGCTAACCGCAATCCCGGGTGACCACTCCTGGCTAGCGTTTCCATCGCGGAGCAAGCACCAATTAGCCTGAAGCTAGCCCGGACAGGGCTCCTGTGCTACCACCGAAGCCCACTCCTGGGCTACAATATCCGGACCCCTTCTACTGCCGGTACGGGGCACGGAACCCCGCCGATCCTCTATAACTGTAATACTGACATAATCTGCCCGAGGACTCCAACAGGCCCGACGCCCGCTGAAGGCCCATTCTGCTAACCTGCTAGCTACCTGGAACCCTACTAATTCCACGACTGGTCTATCGACGTCACCGCACGAAGAGGCAAAAACAGACTTACCCTCATCGCGACGTCCCCCAAAGGCTAACTTGCTAGCCCCGGTCTGCTAACTGCTAGCTTGCCTGCCCCGGTCTGCTAACTGCTAGCTTGCCTTCCCCGGTCTGCTAACTGCTAGCCCCTGCTAACTGGCTTGCTTGCTTGCTAACCCAGTCTGCTAACTGCTAGCTTGCCAGCCCCAGCCTACTAACTGTTAGCTTGTTAGCATCAGCCTGCTAACTGTCTGAATCGCCGTGTCCCCAGTCAGCCCAACCACTCACTGGACCCATATGTTCACTTGGCTACGCATGCCTCTCTCTAATATCAATATGCCTCGTCCATTACTGTCCTGGTTAGTGATTACTGTCTTATTTCACTGTAGAGCCTCTAGCCCTGCTCAATATGCCTTAACCAACCATGTTGTTCCACCTCCTACATATGTGATGACATCACCTGGTTTAAACGTCTCTAGAGACTATATCTCTCTCATCATTACTCAATGCCTAGGTTTACCTCCAATGTACTCACATCCTACCTTACCTTTGTCTGTACACTATGCCTTGAATCTATGCTATCGAGCCCAGAAACCTGCTCCTTTTACTCTCTGTTCCGAAAGTGCTAGACGGCCAGTTCGTATAGCATTTAGCCGTACCCTTATCCTACTTCTCCTCTGTTCCTCTGGTGATGTAGAGGTTAATCCAGGCCCTACAGTGCCTAGCCCCACTCCCCAGGTGCTCTCATTTGTTGACTTCTGTAACCGTAAAAGCCTTGGTTTCATGCATGTTAACATTAGAAGCCTACTCTTTAAGTTTGTTAGCCGTGTCTGAATCCTGGCTTAGGAAAACCACCAAAAACCCTGAAATCTCCATCGCAAACTATAACATTTTCTGCCAAGATAGAACTGCCAAAGGGGGCAGTGTTGCAATCTACTGCAAAGATAGCCTGCAGAGTTCTGTATTACTATCCAAGTCTGTACCCAAACAATTCGAGCTTCTACTTCTAAAAATTCACCTTTCCAAAAACAAGTCTCTCACTGTTGCCGCTTGCTATAGACCTCCCTCTGCCCCCAGCTGTGCCCTCGATACCATATGTGAATTGATTGCCCCCCATCTATCTTCTGAGCTCGTGCTACTAGGTGACCTAAACTGGGACATGCTTAATTAACACCCCGGCCATCCTACAATCTAAGCTTGATGCCCTCAATCTCACAGAAATGATCAATAAACATACCAGGTACAACTCCAAATCCGTAAACACGGGCACCCTCATAGATGTCATCCTAACGAACTCGCCCTCCAAATACACCTCTGCTGTTTTCAATCAAGATCTCAGCGATCACTGCCTCATTGCCTGCTATCCGTAATGGGTCTGCGACCAAATGACCACCCCTCATCACTGTCAAACGCTCAAATACTTATGTCATGCAATAAAATGCAAATTAATTACTTAAAAATCATACAATGTGATTTTCTGGATTTTTGTGTACCTATGATAAAAATTACAGACCTCTACATGCTTTGTAAGTAGGAAAACCTGCAAAATCGGCAGTGTATCAAATACTTCTCACTGTATATATAAATGTTACTACTCGACTAAAACAATCTCGGTCGACCAACAGCCGAACAACCAAATAATCGTCCAGTCGACTAATTGGGCCTAACAACATACACATAGTTTCACCACCCCAAACACCACACGTGTTGGTGAGTCACAACCATAGGTTAAATTGTTCTCAGCACAACAAACAGCTGGGTAGATGATAGTCACCACTAGTCATTCACCAAAGGAGGAGTCAATGCACCTTCAGGGGGGGAATATGATGTTCCCACGTTCAGTGAGGGGGATAAATTATAGAGCATCTGTGGACACTGCAAGTATAAGTGGATGGGCAAGCTAAGTGGATGATTTAAGCCAAGGTTGGACTAGGACACCATGTTTGAGACTATATGGGATAAGAAAGGGCGAAGATATATCAGATTTGGAGTCCAGCCAATGTCGGATTCTATGGAAGCACAGGGATGAGTTTAGCAAACACACTAAGATATGAACTTAAGAGACGCATTTCAATGATGGGACAAAGTAAACATTGAGGTAAAATCTAGAGAAGGTGGGGACGATGATAGGATAAGGCAGAGGAGAGAATGACTGAGACAACAGATACAGTAGACAGTTGACTCATTTACTCAATATTAGAAGGGATTCATTTTACACAATGACTCAACGTCATAGAGAGCAACAGTAATGGCATCTTTTTGGAGGCACTAATGGAGGCGAAGTCCGCCATGGCTTGATGGCCAAAGCCTATGGGGAAATTAATGTTTTTTTTTTAGGGGTTTTGGATAAACGTCAAAAATAAGGTCTGTGGTAAACACAGGCTTAGGAGATCTTATATGTTTTGTTTTATGAGATAATCTTCATCAGCTAATGTTAAGTTTTTGTGAATTTTGAAGCATTTTCTAATCAAAACAAAGCTAACGATGCATTAACATGTAAAAAATAAAACTACCCCTCTGGTCGCTTGCCTTTGACGTCCAGCTAACAGGCTTAGTTTACCATATCAGACAGACCCAAAGTCTCCTCTGGACAACGTCGCTTAGGAACCCATAAAACTAGCACCTTCCCACTGAAGAGATATGGTTCCAGCCTGGAGCAAAACAATATACCATCCTTGTGTTTTCGTTCAAGCTGGTAAGCAGAAAGCTAGTGTATTTTGTATTTATTAAGGATCCCCATTATCTGCTGCCAAGGCAGTCGAAATTCTTCCTGGGGTCCAGCAACATTAAGGCAGTTATATACAAATGAAAATATTACATTTCATAACACTTTTTACAACACATTAAGTGTGTTCCCTCAAGTCACTACTCTACTACCACATATGTACAATACAATACAAAATCCACGTGTACGTGTTTGTAGAGTGTGTGTCTGATCAAGTGTATGTTTAAGCCTGTGTCTGTGTGTGTGTGTCTTTTCACAGTGTCCGCTGTTCCATAAGGTGTATTTTAATCAGTTTTTTAAATCTGAATCTACTGCTTGCATCAGTTATCTGATGTGGAATAGAGTTTCATGTAGCCATGGATTTATGTAGTACTGTGCACCTCCCATGGCCTGTTCTGGACTTGGGGACTGTGAAGAGACCTTTGGTGGCATGTCTTGTGGGGAATACATGGGTGTCCGAGCTCTGTGCTAGTAGTTTAAATAGACACCTCAGTGCATTCAGCTTGTCAACACTTCTTACAAAAAGTAAGTGATGTAGTGATGAAGTCAATCTCTCCTCCACTTTGAGCCATGAGAGATTGACATGCATGTTATTAATGTTAGCTCTCCGTGTACATTTAAGGGCCATATCGATATGTAATACCAGGTCTAAATAGCAGAAATTAGCACTGGCTCGCCAGAAGCCTCAAGCTCGAGAGGCCTCTGAGGAGAGGGCTAATTCACACGCTGGTCAAATTAAAAAGGGCTATTGCTGGCTTGTTTGATTGTCATTGCATTACTATTGCTTGAGCGAGGGGGTTACTGGGATGGATATGGGGATGAGGGGCTTCTTCTGTTCGACTGCACTGTAAGTGGAGCCATCTTCACGGTCTTCTGTCTGTGGCCCGGGAGCATTGGGATGGTCAAAATGACCATGAAATCTTGATGCTTGTTGAATCGCAAACCAAGCGCGAAGATGACTGTGTGACCACTGACAGTGATATGGTTTGTTCTAATTCTAAGAACACCCACACACATGCGTACGCACATGAACACCTAGAAATGCATACATAGACACGTAGCTCAATAACTCAATTACCAATAAACTAATGCAACGATATCTAACATACACATCTTTTGAACAGCAATAAACCACTTATATATAGATTATCTTAGAGTTCATACAGTATATGCCAATTATCAATTTAAGTCATGGCAAGATTCAACCCCCAATGCTTTGCTCTCTTACTCTTCTGGGCCCATCTGTTTGAGCATAAGCAACATAGCTTTGGGAACCTACCAGGAGGCTACTGCAATGATCTGATAGCCTCGATGCTCTGATTTGTGGCTCTGTACATTTGCTGTGATGAGACAATGACCAGAACGAGATAGACAGATTATTCACATCGCAAAGGGTTTAAAAAGATTGCAATGCCAGAGATGTCTGAACGAAGCCAGAGATGTCTGAACGAAGCCAGACACTGGAAGTACGGGGGGGGGGGGGGGGGAAATCACCAGAGCGCACGCTAGCAGATACCCATAGACTTCCAGGCATTGTGCTAACGCTAGTTAGCATTGGCTCATGAAACTACATGCAACTTTCTTCATACTGGACACAGAGACATAAAAATGGTATCCAGATGTTCATCTGACTCTGACTACTGGAGATAAAGGGCCTCATTGCTAAAGTCCCGAAGTATACCTTTAAGGATGTGATATTGTCAGCTCCGAGAGGGAGAAGGGCAGTGAAAATGAGCTAGGGAAAGAGAAAGTCAGAAAAAGAGAGGAATAGGAGGAAGAGAGAAAGAGAGAAAAAGGCCAAGAAAGACGTTTGCAAGCCAAACATGTAGATCGACTCCAGTTCATCAGGAGCTGGGGCATAAACTAGGCCAGATGGAACTAATTCCGTGGAGGCATGTAGTGACGGTGGGTGGGGGTGCAGGGGGACCTGAAGGATCTCGCCTGAGATTCCAACTTTGGAAACCCCTGATGTTCGGACGGGGGTTGGGGGAGGCAAGTGTGTGTGTGTGGGTGGCAGGGGGTAAAAGGCAAGGGTGTTAGGGTTAGCGATCACAGCGGTAGGCGTCGATCTGTTTCTCTGAGGGAGGCAGGGGGCGCCTGTGACCTTTAGGAAAGGGGGTCATATGGGGGTCAGTGAGCAGGAGCCGCTGCTTCTTTGCCGAGTGCCCTCCACCTCCACCCTCCTTAGGCAGTGGGTGCTATTCTGCCCTTCTCTTCCTTTCAACAAGCTTCTGTCCTACACTGAAGAAGGAACTCTTCCATCCATCTTTTCCTTTCACCAAAGAAGAAAATATGAGCCTCTGCCCTTCACTGAAGCAAAGGTTTTCTTCCTTCACTGAAGCATTCCCTTCCTTTCACTGAAGGAGAGGAAGAGAGCAAGTGTCTAGGGAAGAGTGGTATGAACCTAAAGGTTTGGATAGTTCAAAAGACTGTATGATCATGGCTACCAGTCAGTAAAACGCAAATAGCTAGGATGTTATTCAAACACAACCTGCGGCAACAAATGCACTGAGCACATAGGCAGAAAAGGAGAATGACAACCAAGGCGAAAACGGCCTACAAAGTCTGTCAACTCAACCGAGAAATGGTACGTTTTGGTACCTACTGGAGAGCTCTTCTTTGGTTACACCCATTCGGCATCGTTCACACCCTTTTAAGCTTTAGCCCCACCCATTTGGGCTAGGGTAAACTCAGAGCTTTGTCAGGTTGGCCGTTCGTAAATTCAGAGCGTTTCGCTCTCGGAGCGCACACTGGATGCTCTGGGTGAAAAGTAGGGTTGATCCGAGCGTTCTGACCTAACAGCAGCATTCAAGCACCAAAGCTAACTGGCTAACATTGGCTAGATACTTCCAGACACAAATGAGAGAACAGCTCACTGACCATTTTACTCGCTCTAGCTGAGCTGGTTAGGCTATTTTTATGTTATCCAGAGCGTTAGTGACTGCAACTGTGCTGCTGGCAACAATTTAATTACGCTTTTTTTGCCAACGTTTACTGACACCGGCCATATTCAACGGGTGTTATGCAGTTCTACTATGTGATATCTTTAAAAAAAAAGCCGCGTTAGAAAGGATTACCAACACATACTGACCAGCTCATATTATAGACAGAACCGAGCTACATGGCAGACCAATCCGAACTCATCTCCCGGAATGTCCAGCCCACTCATTATCGCAGCCAATCATGGATAGCAGAAAGGTTGCTCACCTTTTCCATGGCCACACCAACTAGGCTCGTAATTTAACAATTGTATTCATATTTACAGATGGCATACAAGTTTGTTATTAAGGTACATGAATTTCACATGTTCCGGAAGGCATTTCTGCCAAAAAACACACAATAAAAAAAAAAAGTTGACGTTCAAATGGCGCTCCTGTGAAGTAGTGAAGCGCGACATACATCACAGTTGCACATTATTCTTAAAAAAATATTAAAGCTCTGTCAAGTTGGTTATTGATAGATACATTTTGAAGTCTTGGCATAGATTTAAGCCGATTTATTTATCAAAATTTTAACTAGGCCACTCAAAAACATTCCATGTCGTCGTCTTGTGTATATTTGGCCTTGTGTTTTAGGTTAATGTCCTGCTGAAAGGTGAATGTCTCCCAGTATCTGTTGGAAAGTAGACTGAACAAGGTTTTCCTCTCGGATTTTGCCAATGCTTAGCTCTATTCCGTTTATTTTTATCAAAAAAAAACTCCCTAATCCTTGTCGATGAGAAGCATACTCATAACATGATGCAGCCATCACCATGCTTGAAAATATGAAGAGTGGTACTCAGTGATGTTGGATTTGCGCTAAACATAACGTTTGGTATTCAGGACATAAAGTAAATTTCTTGCAACAATTTTTGCAGTTTTACTTTAGTGCATTATGGCAACAGGATGCATGTTTTGGAATATTTTTTATTCTGTACAGGCTTCCTTCTTTTCACTCTGTCATTTAGGTTAGTATTGTGGAGTACCTAAAATGTTGTTGATCCATCCTCAGTTTTCTCCTACCAGAGCCATTAAACTGTTTTAAAGTCCCCATTGGCCTGGCCTCATGGTGAAATCCCTGAGCGGTTTCCTTCCTCTCCGGCAACTGAGTTAGGAAGGGCGCCTGCATCTTTGTAGTGACTGGGTGTATTGATACACAATCCAAAGTGTAATGAATACCTTCACAATGCTCAAAGGGATATTCAATGGATGCTTTTTTTTACCCATACCAATAGGTGCCCTTCTTTGCGAAGCATTAGAAAACCTTCCTGTGGCTGAATCTGTGTTTGAAATTCACTGCTCGACTGAGGGACCTTACAAATAATTGTATGTTTGGGGTCCAGAGATGAGGTAGTCATTGAAAAACCATGTTAAACACTATTATTGCACACAGAGTGAGACGATGCAACTTATTATTTAACTTGTCAAGTACATTTTTACTCCTGAACTTATTTAGGCTTGCCATAACAAAGGGGTTAAAATACTTATTGACTCGAGACATTTCAGCTGATTTTTAATTAAACTTTCACCTGTGAGTTCCAAATATCTCTAACGGTCACCCCAGTGTGAGTTTTTTATGTGCGTGATGTCAGAATGCACTCACTGTTCCAAAATCTGATCATTACACAACAGGACAGTTAACCCGCGCTCCCCTCAAATCAAGGCACACTGCCTGCAAATTATTTATAGGCTATGTTTAAAAAACTAATTCTAACAACAGTTTGAATTAGGTGTGTTCCGCCTCATAAATTCACATAGAAGTACCCTATTTCACTGTTGTGGACAATTTATCTTTGAGGCTTTACGGAGCTGGACAAACTTCTCTCTTCCACGAGAGCTCAAGCACTTTCCCAGTGTTTCCCAAAATCAAGTATGCAGACATTTGCGTATCTCCAGTCAGAACAGAACTTGCAAACTTTTTCCACCTGGCACATTTTCCAGCTGGCGCCTGCATTGCCTTCATTGTTGTTTTCCTTACTAATAATAACTTTGAACGTGTGCGTTCCGATCAAAGTAAGTGCCTTATTACGTTATAATTATAGTTTCTGTATATCGTGTTGTCGTTTCTACTGTAGCGTACCGTATGCATGTATGTATGTATCTATGGAGCATAAAGTATTTACTGTTTTATTCACATTTTCAAGTACTGGTGGCCTCCGGAGTGGCACAGTGGTCTAAGGCACTGCGTCACAGTGCTAGAGGATCCCGGGCTGTGTCGCAGCCGGCCACGACCTGGAAACCCATGAGGCGGCGCCCAATTGCCCCAGCATCGTCCGGGTTAGGGGAGGGATTGGCCGGCCGAGATGTCCTTGTCCCATTGCGCTCTAACGACTCCTGCGGTGGGCCGGACGCATGCACGCTGACTTTGGTCGCCAGTTGGCTTTCGGGTTAAGCAGGCAGTGTGTCAAGAAACAGTCCGGCTTGGAAGGGCTTTGTTTCGGATGTGAGTTGCAGCGATGGGACAAGACTAACTACCAATTGGGGAGAAAAAGTACAAGAACAAAAAAGTACTGGTGACAAATCATGCATTACAATTCTTGCATAGATTGTAATAGACACATATGATGTTAGTAAAATACTTTTTGAAAGGTTGTACTGATTATGATGAGCTAATGCTAAGCTAAATGCCAACTCCTGTATGGGTGGCATGTTTGCTGACATCATACAAATCATTCTGGTTGTTACGTAAATGTCTGTCAGACCAAAGGTGTTATATCAAAATGAGGTGAAGGGAAGGTTCACTCGACTGACTTAGATTGTAACTACCGTTACTCAGGGTTGCCAGCTCACAACCCCTTTCCAGGGGGTTTATTTTTATTTAGTTTGGAAATGTATCCTGTGTTTGCACCCCATTTATTGATAAATCCCCCATCATAGTAATATTTCCTGCATCATATCTCCCCATGATATCATATCTCCATCATATCTCCCTCATTTCTACCCCACATGGAATTGAAATCCCCCACAAATTAAATGAACACCACCACAAACCCACCTAAAATGGTTTTACCCAAATCTAGCAAAAATGTTCAGCTTTCGCGCTACAGTTAGGCTAGACAGTAGACTCGCATTTGGGGTGATGATCTGTGAGGTGATGACATTTTATTTGCTTTGTGATTTGTCAAAAACGGTAAACGACTTGTCAAGTGCTCCGGTTCTTGTATACACTGTAACAAGTACATCAAAGATTTGTAATACTCTGAAAAGTGGTCAAACTGACTTCATATATTTCGGGAAATGGGCGCAGCAATCTGTTTGGCATTCTGGGATTAGGGGGTTTTAGCATGTCAAACAAACAAACATGGCTGCCATCATAAATAATGTATCTGCTGTTAGCTTCGCTGACACACATCTCTTTTCTAAACAATGTTACATTTCTCCCTTGTGCTCAACAGGGATGTTGTACATTGTAAACAAGTCGAGCTGTTAAGTCGCTAACTTTTTTGTTTTTTTGTTAGCGCAACCTTTTGTTTAGACTGGATTATGGAATGAGTTTGGTTGTGGATGTGTTCCGTATGATGCTCGGATGATGATGTTTGCATTTATCTTTTACAATAAAAGGGGAAATTGAGGAATAAAGTTGTGCAATTTGATCAATTTTCGAATCAAATCTTCTTTATAACATGCTCCGAATACAACAGGTAGACCTTACAGTGAAATGCTTACTTACAAGCCCTTAACCAACAATGCAGTTCAAGAAATAGAGTTAAGAAAATATTTACTCAATAAACTAAAGTTAAAAATAAAGTAAAAAGTAACACGAGAAAATAACAATAACGAGGCTATATACAGGGTCAATGTGCTACCGAGTCAATGTGCGGGGTTATAGGTTAGTTGAGGTAATTTGTACATGTAGGTAGAGTTATTAGAGTGACGATGTAAAAATAATAACAGAGTAGCAGCAGCGTTCCAGGGGGGGGGGGGGGTAAATGTAAATAGTCCGGGTGGCCATTTGATTAATTGTTCAGCAGTCCTATGGCTTGGGGGTAGAAGCTGTTAAGGAGCCTTTTATTCTTAGACCCTCCGGTACCACTTACCATGCGGTAGCAGAGAAAACAGTCTATGACTAGGTTGGCTGGAGTCTTTGAGAATTTTTTGGGCTTTCCTCTGACAGGTTGGCAGGAAGCTTGGCCCCAGTGATGTACTGAGCCGCATGCACTACACTCTGTAGCGCCTTACGGTCGGATGCCAAGGAGATGCCATACCAGGCGGTGATGCAACCAGTCAGGATGCTCTTGATGGTGCAGCTGTAAAACTTTTTGAGGATCTGGGGACACATGCCAAATCTTTTCAGTCTCCTGAGGTGGGAAAATGTGTTGTCGTGCCCTCTTCACGACTGTTTTGGTGTGTGTGAACCATGATAGTTTGTTGGTGATGTGGACACCAAGGAACTTGAAACTCTCAACCCGCTCCACTACAGCGACGTCAATGTTAATGGGGGCCTGTTCGGGCCTCCTTTTCCTGTAGTCCACGATCAGCTCCTTTGTCTTGCTCACGTTGAGGGAGAGGTTGTTGTCCTGGCACCACACTGCCAGTTCTCTGACCTCCTCCCTATAGGCTGTCTCATTGTTGTCAGCAAACTTGTCAGGCCTACCACTATTGTGTTGTCAGCAAACTTAATGGTGTTGGAGTCATGCTTGGCCACGAAGTCGTGGGTGAACAGGGAGTACAGGAGGGGACTAAGCATGCACCCCTGAGGGGCCCCCGTGTTGAGGATCAGCGTGGCAGATGTGTTGTTGCCTACCCTTACCACCTGGGGGTGTCCGTCAGGAAGTCCAGGATCCAGTTGCAGAGGGAGGTGTTTAGTCCCAGGGTCCTTAGCTTGGTGATGAGTTTTGTGGGCACTATGTTGTTGAACACTGAGCTGTAGTCAATGAACAGCAAACTCACATTGGTGTTCCTTTTGTCCAGGTGGGAAAGGGAAGTGTGGAGTGCGATTGAGACTGCGCCATCTGTGGATCTGTTGGGGCGGTATGCGAATTTGAGTGGGTCTAGGGTTTCTGGAGACTGGCTGAAGCAGATCGTTAATCATGTGCAAACAAATTCAGTGCCAGTTCATCAGCATCATAGGCATGCAGTGAAATTACTCATCAGATGGCCTACACCTACTTCAGTGACACGATTAGGCGAGATTAAATGGCAGAATGTGTGTCACAGCGCTGATGTCCTGATGACGCAACGCTCCAAAACAATCTGAGTAATATCACACTTGATAAAGATAGGTCACTGGAACTAATGTAAACCGAATCGTACATATCTTTACAATAAATATGCACTTGTGCACTTCCTTTCTCCGTACAATAAGGAGATTTTCAACCATTTCAAGTGGGAAATGTTTCCTATTTGTGCACACACTGTAAAAGATGCTGATATGCAGTAGATATGCCTGTGGATGTATGCAAAGAGAGACTAACATGGCTCTGCGAGTGGGGGAGAGATGGAGAACGAGAAGGCAGTGAAAGAGAGTAGGAGAAATCAAATAAGGGGAGCAAGTACATGAGAGAGCAAGTCACAAAAAAAGAAAGAGACTGAAAGGGGAAGGGGAAAGGAGATACCTAGTCAGTTGCACAACTGAATGCATTCAACCAACATGTGTCTTCCACATTTAACCCCTCTGAATCAGATTTAGGAGGGGGAGCAGACAACGAGAAATGAGAGGGAGAGAGAGAGCGAGCAGGTCACAAGAAAATGATAAGGAGAGAGAGGGGGAAGGGAGAGAGAAGAGAAAGGTCAGGCCTCTCACAGTGGTGGTGCCACCTTGCCGGTGCTCTGGTGCCACTACTCGTGTCACAACAAGGAGGGGATAGGAGAAGGCAGCCGGTGCCACTGTTCCAGGGCGCCTTTCTGACAACACTGTCGCAGTGGGGTCGCTGTTGCTACAAGTGACAGGTCGGGCTGTGGAACAACCGTGGATCCATGGTGTAGGTGAAGTCATTCGGTAATTTTCTTTAAAACACCGAACTCCTCATCCGCTTTAAAGGCACACACAAAGAAACAGCACAGCCGAAAAGTCCTCCTCTTTCACACCTTATGCCCTTTGCATGCCAGCCGTGCCGTGGCAAAACAATGAGGGCATTGTCCTGGCCCAAAGCTTTTCTTGAGTTCCAGGCTTTACAGTACCTTTTAGCCTCAGTGTTTGCTTGCCTCATAAGAGTGCCAACTGAAGGGTGTGGACGGTACATAGTTACAAAAGAAGGTGCCACAAATTGATATTTACAGAACATAATTGATGGGGTTTCAGGCAGACTTCTTTAAAACCTGCTTCTGTTGTCTATATTTGGTGCTAGGACAGAGCTACACGATTAGCCTTCTCTGGACAAACACGTCTTAACGTGTACCGGAATGGGTAGTTTAATGGATGTGCTTGTTTCTTTGGTCCTGTCGGGATCGGCTTGTCCCAGTGTGTGCTTAAACTTCAAACCCTCAGAACCGGTTGTGACCTCACTCTGGCATTTGCTTCCATAGTGTATTCGCTTTTCAAGTTGTTTCAACTTGATTTATGGGGTTATAACGAAATAGATGATGCACGTCGTGCCAAAGCAGGAGACTGCAGAGCTGGAACAAGGTTCACAACTTTCCTCCCTATATTACAAACACAGGTATTTTATAGTGCTCTCTGGAATGAGGACTTTGTTTTCTTACAATAGCTGCTATAAGCAAAAGTATTTCCCATGCAACTGCGAAGGTGGTGCAGTTGGCGACTGCAGGAAAGTAACGTGGGGTAGACACCTGGATACACCCTTTTATTACACTGCTCGACCTCAAAACAATCAACTTTCCCTGTTTGCTTAAGGTGCCTCCCTCTTGTCGGTTAGACCAGACTGCATTCAGTTGGTCTGGCTGGAAGACAAATGTTTTTATTGTCCCAGTCAAAACTCTTATCAATGTCTAGCCGTGACTACATTGAATTCTATAGGAATCACGTCAAGGGATATCAAATGGAAGAGTCTGCATTCACAGTAGTTGCTCTTTGCATTGTTACTCATTGGTTACGTTCCAATGCTCATACTAGCATACTACTTAGCATGCTCAATAAATTACCTCATTATGTCTAAAGGTTTCATCAACCTTATGTAGGTAAGGGCAGATGACAAAGTAACTTGTGGAGATAAGCATTTAACTGCTAATTAAACCAATTCCTCAACTTTTTTGGTCTGGGTGCTTTTTGCAGAGACATCCACTCTTTACTTTTCCATGCTTCTACCCCTCCCACCCTCATGCTCCCGCTCTTTCACACTTTCTCTTCAAATCCCTCCGCCTCTCCCCCTGGTTCATTTGCCTAAACATTTGCTCCAGCTGCACATTAGCCATCATCAACTTTTCATTGACTGTGTCCGTGTCGCTCAAGCATCCACTCTCAGTTTAGTATTAAGCATTTTATTTGGATCCACATTAGCTGCCGTCAAGGCATCTGCTACTCTTCCAGTGGGCCAAACAGCCTCAAAACATCACAACAAAACAATAGTCTACATCATAAATAAAACAATACATCACACAAGACATTGTGCACGATACAAATTTACACTGCTCCACCATTACACATTTACTATATAAAATGTACAATAGCACAAAAATACAATATTACAATGTTTGGGTGTGTATAGTGTGTTGGTGTCTTTACAATCAGTGTGTTGTTTATCCTTTTTTTATTTTTTATTATCTGATTTTACTGCTTGCTTGAGTTACCTGATGTGGATGAGAATTCCATGTAGTCATGGCTCTACGCAGCCTGGTCTCATAGACTAGACGTAACATAGCAAAAGTAAATCCGAGACACTGAAATTAGTATGATATGTTACGCTTGGTATGGTTACAAAAGACAGAAGGTTACTTCATTCTGAAATCCGCAGGTCGCGGGAGACCCTATGACGCCCAACTTCTTGTGTAGCGTTTTCACTTTGAACGAAAACAAGGGGGTTCAGCCCTGAGCCACCTGAGGCTGGCCTTCTGGGATAGGTGTGTCTTTGCGTTAATCCTGCCTACTGGAATGACCCTGCTGCCCCGGAGCTGGAGAGGAAGTGAAAATCACTTGCAACCTAACGTTATACAGTGAAGAAAAAGAAAAAGTATGTGAACCCTTTGGAATTACCTGGATTTCTGCATACATTGGTCATCAAATTTGATATGATCTTCATCTAAGTCACAACAATAGACAAACATAGTGTGCTTAAAATAATAACACACAAAGTATTGTATTTTTCTTGTCTATATTGAATACATCATTTAAACATTCACAGTGTATGTTGGGAAAAGTATGTGAACCCCTAGGCTAATGACTTCTCCAAAGGCTAATTGGAGTCAGGAATCAGCTAACCTGGAGTCCAATCCATGAGATGAGATTGGAGATGCTGGTTAGAGTTGCCTTAGAGCTGCCTTAAAACACACTCACAAAATTTGAGTTTGCTATTCACAAGAAGCATTGCCTGATGTGAACCATGCCTCGAACAAAAGAGATCTCAGAAGACCTAAGATGAAGAATTGTTGACTTGCATAAAGCTGGAAAGTTTTACAAAAGTATCTCTAAAAGCCTTGATGTTCATCAGTCCATGGTAAGACAAATTGTCTATAAGTGGAGAAAGTTCAGCACTGTTGCTACTCTCCCTAGGAGTGGCCATCCTGCAAAGATGACTGCAAGAGCTCAGCATAGAATGCTCAAAGAGGTTAAGAAAAATCCTAGAGTGTCAGCTAGAGACTTACATAAATCTCTGGAACATGCTAACATCTCTGTTGATGAGTCTACGATACGTAAAACACTAAACACGAATGGTGTTCATGGGAGGACACCATGGAAGAAGAAACTGCTGTCCAAAAAAAAACATTGCTGAAGTTTGCAAAAGTGTATCTGGATGTTCCACAGCACTACTGGCAAAATATTCTGTAGACAGATGAAACTACAGCTGAGTTGTTAAAAAGGAACACACAACACTATGTGTAGAGAAAAAAAGGCACAGCACACCAACATCAAAACCTCATCCCAACTGTAAAGTATGGTGGAGGGAGCATCATGGTTTGGGGCCGTTTTGCTGCCTCAGGGCCTGGACAGCTTGAAATCGACGGAATAATTAATTCTCAAGTTTAACAAGACATTTTGCAGGAGAATGTTAGGCTATCTGTCCGCCAATTGAAGCGCAACAGAAGTTGGGCGATGCAACAGGACAACGACCCAAAACACATCAGTAAATCAACAACAGAATGTCTTCAACAGAAGAAAATACGCCTTCTGGAGTGGCCCAGTCAGAGTCTTGACCTCAACCCGATTGAGATACTGTGGCATGACCTCGAGAGCAGTTCACACCAGACATCCAAAGAATATTGCTGAACTGAAACAGTTTTGTAAAGAGGAATGGTCAAAGGAGTGCAAGTCTGATCCGCAACTACAGAAAACGTTTGATTGAGGTTATTGCTGCCAAAGGAGGGTCAACCAGTTATTAAATCCAAGGGTTCACATACTTTTCCCACCCTACACTGTGAATGTTTACACAGTGTGTTCAATAAAGACTAGAAAACGTATAATTGTTTGTGTGTTATTAGTTTAAGCAGACTGTGTTTGTCTATTGTTGTGACCTAGATGAAGATCAGATCAAATGTTATGACCAGTTTATGCAGAAATCCAGGTATTTCCAAAGGGTTCACATACTTTGTCTTGCCACTGTAGCTGCCAGAAACAAATAGAGCAGACGAAGCCAACAAGAATCATTCCCTGTTCTTGGATCTGAATCAACTCGACCCAAAAGAGAAAAAGTGATCCATAAACCAGATAAACATTTGAATTAATTTTGAAAGGTAGACGAGTGAAATGGCCACCGTTCTCATGGACTGGTAACATTAGGTAAGTGTTGGGTTGCGTTTTTTAGCCTGCTAGCTATGTTAGCTGCTAACCTAGTATATTTAATGTTCAAGCTAGCTAGCTAGCTAACATCTTCTCTATTCAGACTGTTTTGTACTCAAAGGAATCGAACGATAGCACCATGTAGCTACACTTCATAAACCCCACAAGATGCCCAATGCTTTTATTTAATCTAACTAATGTTAGCAAGCTAAAAGCTAGATATGCAGATCGTTGACATGATTGTGTTTCCTTTCTAGATGATAATGCTAGCTAGGTGGTCGACAGCATTAGCTATAGAGTTCAGTACAGTAACATCAGACAAACATGTATTTCCCAGGGAGATTCTGGTGGAGACGATCTGATTGAGGGAACCTGAGGTTGTACAAGTTGTGGTTGTGCAAAACCCAACACTGAAAGAGAGAAGAAATGCTGCATGAATTTTCTGTTATGCTTTGTGATTCAATAATTATTGTGTTGGTAATCAACCCAAATAGATAGCTATGTTTTCCTGTTCAGCACATTGCCTGCCTATATAGAGCATTGATTCCTACCTAATGTTTCCTACCCACCGGAATGAATACCAGTGTGGTCAGTCAAGTAAACAATGGTTCATCTGCATAACATATTGGTGGCAGAGTATGTGAGCGAAGCGAGGAGCGGAGATTGCCCAATTTGACTGGAGCGTGGAGCGAGATACCCAAAAGCTGGAGCGTGGAGCGAGATTCCCAAAGGATGGAGCGTGGAGCGAGATTCCCAAAGGATGGAGCGTGGAGCGAGATTCCCAAAGGATGGAGCGTGGAGCGAGATTCCCAAAGGATGGAGCGTGGAGCGAGATTCCCAAAAGCTGGAAAGTGGAGCGAGATTCCCAAAGGATGGAGCGTGGAGCGAGAATCCCAAAAGCTGGAGCGTTGGCCTTCTCGCCCACTCCAGTTTCGCTCCAGTAGCACTCACTTCACGGGCTCAGGCTAGTAGCACTTACTTCAGGGCATGCCCAGAACAGCATGCATTTGTAGTCTACTTGTGTGCTGCTATCTACTGCGTCTTGCTTCAGCTACTGTCATGGAGTTAAATTAAGGCGATTTACAAAGAAGAGGACCAGGAGCAAGAGAGGGCGTGCGGTGATGTCGTGTCCACAACTAAATAATCATTATAGAATCCGAAAAGACACTGGAAAGCATGATGGTGTGCTTACTACGTGCACATGGTAAAAGAAAGGAATGAGGTGGGTAGATAACTAAGTGTGTCATTGTAGAAAAGTATTTATAAACAAAAAATCTGATCTCTTAAACATTTTGTTCATTTTTGTTCTATTATCTATACAATAGGCCATAATTGATTTTGGCCCAATAGGCCTGGCATATATTCATGTTCAAGGAGCTTTCTGTTTTCATTGGGTTATTTTGCCTTAAAACTTTTAGGCCTACCTATACAAAAATGTTAAAACAACACTGCATCTCTGCCCAGCCTGGCAAGAGTGGCCAAAGGTGTGTTTAGCATCTCCAGTGACTCTGCAAGTGTTGGGAAGGTATTATCAGCTGCTGGCCTAATCTCCAGGCACCATCGATTGAGCCTGAAGCCACAGACTGACAAAATGAATTCAAAGGCACTAATAAGTCATTTTTTGTTTCATTTGTATTTAATTCTAAATAAGTCAGCCTAGATGCAAAATGTATAGACTATAATGATTTACTACAACAAAATGTTGTTTAAATGCTGAGCTCTTTATGTCCCTACCAGCCTATTGTGTCGCACTCGCAAATGCTCCAATGTACTTCTTTGTAGTCTATAGCCTTGAAATAATATAGCCTAAATAATACAATTTTGTTCCTTCTTAGGATCCTTGTCTGGCTCCTGACCTATTTAGAGTGTTTACTGTATATGCCGTTTAATATGACATGTAGCCTATTTAAATGACGTTCGCGTCTTATTCAAATACTTTTCATTCAAATCCAGATGGTTTGGTTAAAATACTTCAAAACCAAATGGTGGATCCAGGTAGTCACAAAAATAGATGGGTGTTGGTTAAATTGTGATTTTAATTTAATGGAATGAATTTGGAGCTGCAGTTTTTTTCTCCTGTGAGCTCGGAGCGATTTTTAACAGAGCATTTGGAAAGGACATGGAGTGCCGGAGCGGTGCGCAAGCATGCGCGATAAGCAGGATTTCCAACCGCTCAACTCCGCTCACATGTTCTAATTGGTGGACAATGGGCCATCAAGTCATAGGACGGGCCATTAGCATGTTTCACTGGTTACAGCACAACACCACATATTTCATCCATATTACGTTATCAACTTTTACTTGGCATATGCACAGGACACTGGGATGTATACAGTAATATGACATCGCATTGTACCGTGTTCTATTGATGTAAACAATTTGTTCTAGGTTTCCCCACAGTGCCAACAACCCCTACAGACTCAGACATTGGAGTGTCCAGGATTTACTTGACTATGAGTCCAGGTTGCTCTATGTAGTACTGTGCGTTTCCCAGGCTCTGTTCGGCACTGTGAAGAGACCCCTAGTGGCATGTCTTGTGGGCTAAATACAGGTGTCTGAGCTGTGTTTTAGCTATTTGAACAGACAGTTTGGTGCTTTCAACGCGTCAATAGCTCTCACAAAGACAAGTAGTGATGCAGTCAATTTCTCCTCTACTTTGAGCCAGGAGAGATTGATTGACAGGGATGCTGGCCCTTGTCGACTCCAATGCTTCCCACAGTTGTGTCAAGTTGATTCACCTGGCCAGTCTGTTATGGAAAGGACCGATGTTCTTAATGTTTTGTATATTTTATTTTATTTCACCTTTATTTAGCCAGGTAGGCTAGTTGAGAACAAGTTCTCATTTACAACTGCGACCTGGCCAAGATAAAGCAAAGCAGTGCGACACAAACAACAACACAAGCTTCAATAGCGGGAATAATTCCCATTTATCCTAAAAGTCCCGGGAAATACCGCAAGAATCACGAGAGCCCATACAAAGCGTTTAAAACCAAGATATGGTCACTACGCCAGGGTTCTCTTAAAATAAGATTGTCGCTGCACCTCATTTGCCCGGCTGAGCATATTTGGGATGCTTATGGATCGACGTGCACGACAGCGTGTTCCAGTTCCTGATCAACTCTATGCGAAGGAGATGTGTGGCGCTGCATGAGGCACACCAGATACTGACTGGTTTTCTGATCTATGCCCCTATCTTTTTTTGAAAATATATCTTTGACCAACAGATGCATATCTTGATTCCCAGTCATGTGAAATCCATAGATTAGGGCCTAATGAATTTATTTCAATTGACTGATTTCCTTATTTGAACTGTGAAATTGTTGCATGTTTATTTTTTTTGTTCAGTGTAGTAATGAGTAACTTGGCTCGCCAATGTAATTGTTGTGAAATGCTAAACACGCCGTTCATAAATTCCGAGCGTTATCATGCGCCTCAATTAATTCAGCGCATTTCAGCAGTAGGCCTAGGCTATCTCGACACACAGGATGCACAGAGCGCACCCTGGGTACGCTAAAGTATTGTCGAATCATACAAACTTAGTAATGGCAGTCAAACAAAATTTTAATGACTAAAGTTGCCAAACTTACTAGATAACCTCCAACAAATGACAGAATGTCTCCTAAAGACAGCAGATCAGCTCACAAATAACGGAGAGATGAAGAGAGGAAATAGTTTAAATATCAAGTTATCTATATATCAAGTTTAAAAAAAAATTATAGTGGTATTTTGACATGAATAGGCGAGACGTAACGCAACCTAGAGAATTAGAGATTAGAGAACAAAGTTAGGAATTTTCATGCGAGACAGGAGTCAGAATTTTGGGTTTCAGTAGGATTGGTACAATAGGAAAATAGCCTCTATATAAGGCAATATAAGGTCAATAGAGTCAACAGATAAATACTATACTTGATTTAGGCTACATTATTGCATGTTAAATGTTTCTGATCAGTGATAGATGACAAATACATGAGCTACCACTTCCACTTGTCCAGCCAGAGATCAATGAACCAAACATACAGAGACATTCAGCGAAACAAAATCACATTGATTGTCGGACAAGTCGCAGGCTTTAAGTCGGAAGCAGGGCAGGCTATGCTAGCGAAGAGCAAAATCCACTCGCATAACAGGCGAGCAAAATGTTCTGATCGGCGAATATATGAGCAAACGAGAATAAAGATGATCATTAGCACTCACCTCAACTTCGCTAACATTTCCCCGGCCTTCAAATGGCGATTAAGTCAGAACAAAAATCTGACATGGATTGATTTACCTTGACGAGTCCTCCACGCTTGTCTAAAAGCAGCGCCGTGGTGCTGTCCCAATCAAAACAATGCTGAAATGATCATCTAGGTGACCACACACGACTATTGGTTAAATTAGTATACCGGTTATATGACTTTGGGAGTTTCAGTTTATGCAAGAATTTGATTGCCTTCAATTGCATTAGCCTACTTTATTCCAATATTTTCATCATTCAGTTGATCATAACTAAAGTGAGTTTTTGGCTGTTTCCTCGTCTCCTCACTACGCTGCTGCCCGCCTCTGCCGCGTTGTTCTCAACACCAGTTTAAATCAATATACTTTACTATTTTCTAGAAATATGGCTTTTTCGGGTTGGGACTCATTTATTTTCTATGATGTCGGACCAGGCTTGGGATTGGGTTCCAAGCTTGGGTCGGACCAGGATCTAATTTCCAGTTCTGATGAGAACTCTAAACTGCATTCAGGTCTTGTGTGTAGTCCGGCAGTGTCAATTATGCTTTGAATTTATGACGACCTTGTGTGATGTAAATATGCTAAGTTAAAGGCTTCCATGCAACAACCTGTATGGATAATGTGCTATACATTCTTTGGCCAATATGCTTCTGCGTATGTTGTTTATTTTGTGGAATTGCATTAGTGCGAAATTTGGGGGAAATGGTATAATATTTTTTTTTCTGTGTGTAGAGTGGTCCTGGAAACCCAGTGTTAATCCCTAGTGTGTAGTTCCAGTAGTTAGCTATAAACTACTTAAAATAATACCTAGATTTGAATTTAGTTACACTTCAACCAAGATACTACAAAACGTAGTTAAATTACTAGTGGAACTATATGTAGTTCACTACTCCAACACTAAAGGACAGACCACACCTCATCTCACCTCGTTTCATCAATATGTTCTGACCATGTCAGTTTACAATCGAGGGTTACACCAAGCAGTTTAGTCTCCTCAACTTGCTCAATTGCCACATTATTCATTACATATAGATGAGGTTTAGGGTTTAGCGAGGGACTTGTCCAAAATACAACGCATTTAGTTATTTTTTGGAGGACTTGCTTATTGCCAGCCACCCATTCTAAAACTGATTGCAGCTCTTTGTAAAGGGTTGCAGTGATTTCACTTGCTGTGGTAGCTGACGTGTACAGTGTCGAGTCGTCAGCTTACATAGACACACAGGCTTTACTCAAGGCTAGTGGTAAGTCATTAGTAAAAATATATAAAACAGTAGGACCAAACAGCTGCCTTGAGGTATACCACACTCAACGCAGATTGAGATCGATAATGTCAAAAGCTGCACTAAAGTCGAACAAAACAGCTCCCACAATCACCATCTTATTTCTTTCAGCCAATCGTCAGTCATTTGTGTCTCTTGCTCACTCAGACGTACGCTTCTCCGAGATCAATTAACCTGAATTAATCTAATTAGTTAACACGTTGCTCAAATTAAACGTGAGCGCTAGGCTGCACACACAAACACTTCCCTGCTCAAATCGCTGAGCGCTTTGCTAAGAGGAAGAGGTAGAGAAGAGGAGGTGAGGCGGTATGGGCCTGTTGGGGGGAGGGGGGGGGGGGATAGACACCATTTGAGGTAATTGCTTTTGATAGTGGCAGTTTTGAAGGTCATGCATCCCTCTTCTACATCATAAATGTCAGTTAAGACAGGGAATCGCTTTTGGGTGAATCATTGAAGTTCAAGTGAAGTGGGAACGGGGCAACTTCCGGGTCGTGGTATGAAGCAGCAGAGATGGTAAAAGTGGTGGCCCATCACGTCCCTGTTCAGTACAAACGCCTGTAAAACATGTAAGACATCCTTAGGAGGAGATCATTTTTTCTGAGTAAAAACGAGAGGAGCAATGCTGGCTAGCGTACTTCAAAATAGTGTAAGTATTTTCAACTTTGGGCGCCTGGAGTGCTACGCTAAAAAGACACGATCAGCCCACACAGACATAACAACAAGAGTGCTATGCTAAAAACACACGATCAGCCCACATAGACATAACAACAAGAGTGCTACGCTAAAAACACACAATCAGCCCACATAGACATAACAACAAGAGTGCTACGCTAAAAACACACAATCAGCCCACATAGACATAACAACAAGAGTGCTACGCTAAAAACACACAATCAGCCCACATAGACATAACAAGAGTGCTACGCTAAAAACACACGATCAGCCCACATAGACATAACAACAAGAGTGCTACGCTAAAAACACACGATCAGCCCACACAGACATAACAACAAGAGTGCTACGCTAAAAACACACGATCAGCCCACACAGACATAACAACAAGAGTGCTACACTAATAAAAACACACAATCAGCCCACACAGACATAACAACAAGAGTGCTACGCCAAAAACACACGATCAGCCCACACAGACATAACAACAAGAGTGCTACGCTAAAAACACACGATCAGCCCACATAGACATAACAAGAGTGCTACGCTAAAAACACACGATCAGCCCACATAGACATAACAACAAGAGTGCTACTCTAAAAACACACAATCAGCCCACATAGACATAACAACAAGAGTGCTACTCTAAAAACACACAATCAGCCCACACAGACATAACAACAAGAGTGCTACGCTAAAAACACACGATCAGCCCACATAGACATAACAACAAGAGTGCTACTCTAAAAACACACGATCAGCCCACATAGACATAACAACAAGTGCTACACTAATAAAAACACACGATCAGCCCACATAGACATAACAACAAGAGTGCTACGCTAAAAACACACGATCAGCCCACATAGACATAACAACAAGAGTGCTACTCTAAAAACACACAATCAGCCCACACAGACATAACAAGTGTGCTACTCTAAAAACACACGATCAGCCCACATAGACATAACAACATGTGTGCTACTCTAAAAACACACAATCAGCCCACAGACATAACAACAAGTGTGCTACTCTAAAAACACACGATCAGCCCACACAGACATAACAACAAGAGTGCTACACTAATAAAAACACACAATCAGCACACAGACATAACAACAAGAGTGCTACGCTAAGAACACACAATCAGCCCACACAGACATAACAACAAGAGTGCTACGCTGAAAACACACGATCAGCCCACATAGACATAACAACAAGAGTGCTACTCTAAAAACACACGATCAGCCCACATAGACATAACAACAAGTGCTACACTAATAAAAACACACGATCAGCCCACATAGACATAACAACAAGAGTGCTACTCTAAAAACACACAATCAGCCCACACAGACATAACAACAAGAGTGCTACTCTAAAAACACACAATCAGCCCACATAGACATAACAACAAGAGTGCTACGCTAAAAACACACGATCAGCCCACATAGACATAACAACAAGAGTGCTACTCTAAAAACACACAATCAGCCCACATAGACATAACAACAAGAGTGCTACTCTAAAAACACACGATCAGCCCACACAGACATAACAACAAGTGTGCTACTCTAAAAAGACACAATCAGCCCACACAGACATAACAACAAGTGTGCTACTCTAAAAACACACGATCAGCCCACACAGACATAACAACAAGAGTGCTACACTAATAAAAACACACAATCAGCACACAGACATAACAACAAGAGTGCTACGCTAAAAACACACGATCAGCCCACACAGACATAACAACAAGTGCTTTGGCTAAACAGGTGCTTTGAAACACTGGGCAAGCAACCCAAAAGGACCGAAATCGTCAGTGGCACGCACCAACAATTTGACAGATGCAGCCATTACACATGATTAGGGTGTGCATACACGCTAGGGCTCCTGTTGCCACCTTGATGTGTGTTCTGTTGGTAAAAACATGTGTTTGTGAGTGTATGAGTAAACACACGCCCCAATGAGTCCAGCCATGAACAGGTTACTGTTAAAAAGAACAGGTGCAACTATGTGATGTGTTGCAGATTCTCCCCTCATTAATTCCCTCCCTTTTTCTCTCAGCAGATTCAAACATGTGTAGCAGTCTCAAGAGGTTTAACCACCTGGCTATCATCATTACACTAATCTTACATACAGTACAGTACCAGTCAAAAGTTTGGACACACCTACTCATTCAAGGGTTTTTCTTTATTTTTTACAATTTTCTACATTGTAGAATGATAGTGCGGACAATCACAACCATGAAATAACTCATATGGAATCATGTAGTAAACAAAAGTGTTAAACAATTCAAAATATATTTCAGATTCTTCAAAGTAGCCACCCTTTGCCTTGATGACAGCTTTGCACACTCTTGGCATTCTCTCAACCAGCTTCATGAGGTAGTCACCCGGAATGCTTTTCCAATCGTCTTGAAGGAGTTCCCAAATACGCTGAACACTTGTTGGCTGCTTTTCCTTCACTCTGCAGTCCAACTCATCCCAAACCATCTCAATTGGGTTGAGGTCAGGTGATTGAGGAGGCCAGGTCATTTGATGCAACACTCCATCAGTCTCCTTCTTGGTCAAATAGCCCTTAGGCAGCCTGGAGTTGTGTTTTGGGTCATTGTCATGTTGAAAAACAAATGATAGTCCCACTAAGCGCAAACCAGATGGGATGGCATATCGCTGCAGAATGCTGTGGTAGCCATGCTGGTTAAGTGTGCCTTGAATTCTAAATAAATCACTGACAGTGTCACCAGCAAAGCACCCCCACATCTCCTCCTCCATGCTTCACGGTGGGAACCACACATGCAGAAACCACACATCTGTTCACCTACTCTGCATCCCACAAAGACACGGTGGTTGGGACCAAAAATCTCAAATTTGGACTCATCAGACCAAAGGACAGATTTCCACCTGTCTATTGACCGTTGCTCGTGTTTCTTGGCCCAATCAAGTCTCTTCTCCTTATTGGTGTCCTTTAGTAGTGGTCTCTTTGCAGCAATTCAACCATGAAGTTTCCTCTGAACAGTTGATGTTGTCTGTTACTTGAACTCTATGAAGCATTTATTCGGGCTGCAAATTGAGGTGCAGTTAATTGCCAATTCCTGAGGCTGCTAACTCTAATGAATTTATCCTCTGCAGCAGATGTAACTCTGGGTCTTCCTTTCCTGTGGCGGTCCTCATGAGAGCCAGTTTCATAATAGCGCTTGATGGTTTTTGCGACTGCACTTGAAGAAACTTTCAAAGTTCTTGAAATTTTCAGATTGACGAACCTTCATGTCTTAAAGTAATGGACTGTCATTTCTCTTTGCTTATTTGAGCTGTTCTTGCCATAATATGGACTTGGTTTTTTACCAAATAGGGCTTTCTTCTGTATATCAAGCCAACCTTGACACAACACAACTGATTGGCTCAAACGCATTAAAAAGGAAAGAAATTCCACAAAATAACTTTTAACAAGGCACACCTGTTAATTCAAATGCATTCCAGGAGACTACCTCATGAAGCTGGTTGAGAGAATGTCAAGAGTGTCATCAAGGCAAAGGGTGGCTACTTTGAAGAATCTCAAATTTGTTTAACAATTTTTTGGTTAGTACATGATTCCATGTGTGTTATTTCATAGTTTTGATGTCTTCATTATTATTCTACAATGTAGAAAAACAGTAAGAATTTAAAAAAAAAACTTGAATGAGTAGGTGTGTCCAAACTTTTGACTGGTACTGTACGTGGGGATTATACGTGGGGATTATAAGATCCAACAACAGACCTCCCACTAGTATAAGACACAAACTATACTGACCCCAGTCTGAGTCTTATAGAACTCCTGCTACCTTAGGCTATAATAGTCTTTGATTGGGTTGAATTGACCGTGTAGTGTGATCTGGCATAAATTATAATTCTAGATACTCTTTCGATTGACAGATACTGAGATATTGAATTGGTCGATACTTTGTGGATTGACTGATACCTGCGCTGCCACGACCCATAATAAAAAGTGGATGAATGGAGAAACAAAATGACTTGTTGAATGCTTTGCTCTTACAGTCCCCCCTGTTTACAGTCCATTCTGTTCACCCTGAAAACCATGTTGGAACAGTGACGTAAGCTAGCATTGTCAAGGCGTCACAGAACACCCACACACTGCATCCTATACATCGTTTTGCAACTGTATCCACTGTCATGCGATAGTCAGAGACAGGAACTTCAGAAGGCTGTGTCAGCAAAGGGGGGCCTCAACATGTTTCCTGTCTTCCATGAGCATTTTCATAGTAATCTGTGTAAAATCAATTTCAGACTGCAAATATCACCCATATTTTGATATCACTATTGGACAGTCCCTCTGAATATGAGTAATAAGTCAAAGTCAAAGACAAGTACGCATACTCTATGCTTTAATTCAGAGGTGACTGCAAGTTCAGGAGAAATTCTCACCTTTCTGGTGTGGGTTCACGTACTTCAATGTTTCTTTTTCATTGTTTTGCTATTAGGAATATGCTTGTTACTGTACAAAAGAGCTCATTTGAGGTTGAACATTTTACGGCTCCCCTCCCTGATGAGATGTTGCAATGGAGAGTTTGTGTCACCAATGGAAGATGTGCGCCTTTCCATGACAACTTGGTAAATGTGTTCAAACCAGTTTTAAAATCAGTCACAATGTACTCAATCACCCACACCCTCCCCACTGCCCATTTTCCCTTAGGTTTTTGTTTGCAAGGGCTGTTCTCCTGACATTTATTTCCAGCTTGAAATGCAGTCCAACCTATAATTTAACCCTCTTAAACAGCGAGATAATTGTTTATCTGCGTGGCAGCATTGAATGGCCTTTTCAAGGTTTCGTCGTTTGCTGCATTAGTGATGGCAGAACTGGACGTCTTTTCGGGCTACTTGCTCTCAAACTAAATGCCATGACACGGCAGTCTACAGAGATGTCGTCGCTTAGACCGAAGCACCATGACAGCTATAGTTATCTTCCAGGTTTCACATGAAACTAAAGTGAAAGTCATGTGTCTGAACAGAACCATAGTTACGTGATGGATATCGCCTTGTATATTGCAGCTGAATTTACGCGACACTTCAAAAAGCAGTTATTGAAATTATGATAGACGATAGATGGATGACAGACGCCATGAAAGAGAAGTTAGTTATAAAGGTCAAAATGCACTCTCTGACTGTTCCTGTTAGATAAGAGAGAAAATAGACTGGTGCCAGTAGCGCGACTGCTATTGATCATTCGGTTTCCCTCTAGGATTGAACGCTTACAGAAACTGCCTAACTACTCATACTTGAAAAGTAACAGTATACCTCATCAATTTATTTCAGTGAGGAATCAACTGGAAAGGAGCCGTGTGGGAGGAGCCGCAAAACATAGACGGAGGATCACGATCTTCAGAGGTTTGTATTACAATAGTCTCTGAACATTCACGCAACCAATACTTAAACCCAAATCTCTGCCCCTCTACACAGTCCTTAAATTCACCCTCCTTGGTTGTTTGAACGTTTTTTTGTTCTCCAGAGGGGGAACAAAATCAGAACCAGGTTTTTCCCTCAACGTTACTGATACATCTGTCCAAGCCAGCTTTCAGATGGACAGTTGATGCCTTCGCTTGGCACTTCTGCCTCCTTTCAGTTGAGCAGTATGTAAATAGAAAAGTCTGTTTCAGAGGACCATGGAGAGACAGAAAAACAGAGATTGAGAGAACACACTGAGCATTACAGGAGTAACCTGCAATTATTTCATAGCTCTAAAAGGCCCAGTGCAAAAATGTGATTTTCCTGTGTTTTATATATAGTTCCACGCTACGAGGTTGGAATAATACTGTGAAATTGTGAAAATTATGATAATGCCCTTTTAGTATAAGAGCTGAAAAGACCGCCTGAAATTTCAGCCTGTTTTTGAGGTATGGAGTTTTGGCAATTAGTTAATAGACTAAAAAGAAAGAAAAGGAGTTCCAAAACTCTCTGCCAATAACAGCACATTTGTTGTTTTCCCCTCCCCACTGAGACCACTCCTAGACACTCCTAGACAGAAATTGCTCTTTGCTAAGAAGCTATTTTTGTTTCTTTTTGACCATTTTAATTAAAACAATCACAAAAGGTACTTAATTGTTACCCAGAAATAATTTGATAATGAGATAAAAACTGCTGCACTGGACCTTTAAGATTCCTGAGCTCTTACTCAGTATTTACAGTCGAAGGGCACGTTGAGGCTGCAAATTAGAACCACTCGCTCTGGCATCAAATGCGCCGCAGTCACGCACAGGGCTTACTCTCCGAAAGGGTACAGCACCAGGGCAAATAAAAGCGTGGGAATACAGGCAATGGGACAAGTCAGTATAAGTAGTGTAAGCACCTTTGCAATGATAACACACCAGTGCCTTCTCCTTTAGTTGGAACTAGTACTCAGAATTCCCCCTCGGATCCAGTATAAAGATAGAGTACGCGCACACGCACACACACACACACACACACACACACACACACACACACACACACACACACACACACACACACACACACACACACACACACACACACACAGCTGTAGGGTTTTATCAGAGTATCTTCACAGTATCATTTCAAGCACTGTACCAGCCCTTTAGATTCCACAGTAGACTTGACACTCTCCGTCAACAACTGAGGTCAAAGAACGTCGTCTGCTGTCGGTCCTGGCTGTAGTTCCAAACACAAAGCAATGATTCCTAAAAATCTGATGCAAGACTATGTGGTAAAGTCAAAAGAATGAGACCACAGACACCCTTAGAGCCTCAGTGTATAAAGGCAGAGGGGGGAGAGAGAGGGGGAGAAAAAGAAAGAGAGAGAGAGAGTGGAGAGTGGGAGAGAGAAAGACAAAGAGAGAGAGAAATAGCAGCTGTAATGGCCGGCTGTGGGGGTTAGCTAATTATACCCTTAATAGAGCCCTAATGAAGGGTGTTGAATTCACAGTGGATGATGTCACGGCCACAATCTCCTTCTCGACACCCTTGTCAGATCCAGTAGTCCGTTGGGGTAGATAGTGTGTGTGTGTGTGTGTGTGTGTGTGTGTGTGTGTGTGTGTGTGTGTGTGTGTGTGTGTGTGTGTGTGTGTGTGTGTGTGTGTGTGCCAATGACCATTGAAAGTGAGGAATCATTGTTGTTTTCGAGGAGGACCGAGGATTGCTCCATACACACAGTCATCATGTGACTCATCTTGAGCCCACGACTTCTCCAAAAACCCAACTGCTGCACTAAGAGGAACCGCAGCACACAAACCACAACAACGAAGGAAAGGCCAGGGAGAACGAAGATGGGGCAACGTATCAATGTGGCAACAGGCGAAGAACTAAGTACTGTAACTGCGGTGAAGGCCAGTATAGACTGAGAACTATCCCTCTCATTGACGACTGATGGAAGATTCTGAACAAACACCACCCGAAAACGCAAAAAATGTATTGTTTCCAAACTAAGGACACCAGCCAGTGTGAATGTGGGCAAACAGACAAAGACACTATAGCGCTTGTCCGTGTCCCCATGCTGTTACACCGAGAGGATGATTCATCAGAGTAGGCCGCCACATAAATGGCTTTGTGTCACTCTCCCTCTCCTTTAATCTGGGCTTTGCGCAAAAAAAGAGGTGTTGAGGCGGAGGGGGTTTTCAGGGGAGTCGTCAGGTGCAGACATTGATAAGACTCACTTGAAGCACTAAGCAAGCACACACTGATGTATGATTTTACGGTTTGGCTTGTCCTGGGTCTTGGTGTGCAGTGAGAGAGAGGGGTATTTACAGACAACTTTGAGTTCAGGTTTTGGACGCTTCCATGTTTCTTTCCCCTTCCCACACAAGTTGGCTGAGAACATAAACAATTTCTCATCCTCAGTTAGTTTCCTATATTGAAAATAAATAAAAATGTAGGTATTACAATTACCAGGCTATGGGATCGGAAAAAGTGCAAATTGCTATTCTATGGACTTCACTCAAACCAGAGGTGCGATCAACAAGGATTTCGTTGGTGGCAAACATGTTATTAAAACGCCCAAGAGTCGATGTCTGCGCCCCGGCGGAAATCTAATTAGCATTAAAAAATGAATCCCCATACAAATCTCAGTTTAAGCTAGAGACATCTGTTTTTTTTTACATGGGATGCGTCTCAATCCACCGATGTCGCATTTCCGCATCCGCGGTGAAAGGTGACAGAGCTAGAGCGGTGTTTGTCAGACCATGAGACATCCCGAGAATCGGGCTTGTCTCAAAATCGTCCGTTTTGCTCTAGGCTCCCACAAGCATCTTGGGACTCGTCTGAAGTCAGTACAGCCGATCTGCCAACTTCTGTCTGTAGCGTCCAAACAGTTTGGACTACCCACTAATAAACCCATCCCAACCGTGAAGCACAGGGGTGGCAGCATCATGTTGTGGGGGTGCTTTGCTGCAGGAGGGACTGGTGTACTTCACAAAATAGATGGCATCATGAGGTAGGAAAATTATGTGGATATAATGAAGCAAAATCTCAAGACATTAGTCAGGAAGTTAAAGCTTGGTCGCAAATGGGTCTTCCATTTGGACAATGACCCCAAGAATACTCCCAAAGTTGCGGCAAAATGGCTTAAGGACAACAAAGTCAAGGTATTGGAGTGGCCATCACAAAGCCCTGACCTGAATTTGTGGGCAGAACTGAAAAAGCGTGTGCGAGCAAGGAGGCTTACAATCCTGACTCAGTTACACCAGCTCTGTCAGGAGGAACGGGCCAAAATTCACCCAACTTATTGTGGGAAGCTTGTGGAAGGCTACCCGAAACGTTTGACCCAAGTTAAACAATTTAAAGGCAATGCTACCAAATACTAATTGAGTGTATGTAAACTTCTGACCCACTGGGAATGTGATGAAAGAAATAAAAGCTGAAATAAATCATTCTCTCTACTATTATTCTGACATTTCACATTCTTAAAATTAAGTGGTGATCCTAACTGACCTAAGACAGGGCATTTTTACTGGTATTAAATGTCAGGAATTGTGAAAAACTGAGTTTAAATGCATTTGGCTAAGGTGTATGTAAACTTCCGACTTCAACTGTACATCCGTTTTTTGTGTTTTGTTGGTGTAATTCAAAAAAAAAGCTAACATTAGCGAATGTTCACGGCTAACACAAAATGAAATATATTAGCTAACGTTCCAGAAACGATTTTCCTTGTTGAACGCACCTCTGGCCTAAATAACAGGTGAATTCCAAGAGCAACAAGAAAATGCAGAGAGAGAGGCGAGAGTAAAAGAAGAGGCGAGAGTTGCAATTGAAAATCTGTTGGATATTGAAAGAGAAAGTATGTAAATAAATATGCTATAGAATATCCTGTCAATATATATTTTACGCATTTCAACCCCTCAAATCAAAATCAAATCAACGTTTTTTGGCCACGTACACAGTTTTGCAGATGTTATCGCAGGTTCAGCGAAATGCTTATGTTTCTAGCTCCAACAGTGCAAGAAATCAAGACATATCAGAAGAAGTACTTGCTAGATTATAACCTGGTTATACTCATTCTCCAAAAGTCAGGGAGGTTAGATCGTTGGGCAAGTAACCCGAAAGGTTGCTGGATCGAATCCCAGAGCTGACAAGGTCAAATCTGTCATTCTGCCCCTGAACAAGGCAGTTAACCCATTGTTCCCCGGTAGGCCGTCATCGTAAATAAGAACTGGTTCTTAACTGACTTGCCTAGCTAAATGAAGGTTAAATAAAAATACATTTATAAAAAAAACGGCAGGATTCGAGGGATGTTTAAAAAATTCCCACTGTCAGCGGCATCTCTCTGCCACTTGCCACTGTAGGTCTGGGCTGAGGTAGTTTGTTTCACCTCTCGGCCTATGTCATGGGCGGAGTTTCCTGTTGCACAGAGTGGTAAATGAATAGGCTGCTAACAAGGCATATTCGGGGAAGCAGGCAAACATAACGAGCATACATTAATCATTGGAGCTCCCCAGGGGTGCGTGCTCAGTCCCCTCCTGTACTCCCAGTTCACCCACGACTGCATGGCCAGGCACGACTCCAACACCATCATTAAGTATGCAGACGACACAACAGTGGTAGGCCTGATCACCGACAATGACGAGACAGCCTATAGGGAGGAGGTCAGAGACCTGGCCGGGTGGTGCCAGAATAACAACCTATCCCTCAACATAACCAAGACTAAGGAGATGATTGTGGACTACAGGAAAAGGAGGACCGAGCACGCCCCCATTCTCATCAACGGGGCTGTAGTGGAGCGGGTTGAGAGTTTCAAGTTCCTTGGTGTCCACATCAACAACAAACTAGAATGGTCCAAACACATCAAGACAGTCATGAAGAGGGCACGAAAAAGCCTATTCCCCCTCAGGAAACTAAAAAGATTTGGCATGGGTCCTGAGATCCTCAAAAGGTTCTACAGCTGCAACATCGAGACCATCCTGACTGGTTGCATCACTGCCTGGTATATCACTGTCGCTGTCAGAGTCAGCATCGAACACAATTGCAATTGCTTGGCCTCTGACCGCAAGGCACTACTGAGGGTATTGCGTACGGCCCAGTACAACACTGGGGCTAAGCTGCCTGCCATCCAGGACCTCTACACCAGGCGGTGTCAGAGGAAGGCCATAAAAATTGTCAAAGACCCCAGCCACCCCAGTCATAGACTGTTCTCTTTACTACCGCATGGCAAGCTGTACCAGAGTGCCAAGTCTAGGACAAAAAGGCTTCTCAACAGTTTTTACCCCCAAGCCATAAGACTCCTGAACAGGTAATCAGATGGCTACCCGGACTATTTGCATTGTGTGCCCCCCCCCCCCCCCCCCTGCTACTCTCTGTTTATCATATATCCACATATATGCACGTGCTATCTGCATTGTGTCCCGCCACCCACCACCCGCCAACCCCTCTTTACGCTACCGCTACTCACTGTTCTTCATATATGCATAGTCACTTTAACCATATCTACATGTACATACTACCTCAATCAGCCTGACTAACCGGTGTCTGTATGTAGCCTCGCTACTTTTATAGCCTCGCTACTGTAAATAGCCTGTCTTTTTACTGTTGTTTTATTTCTTTACTTACCTATTGTTCACCTAATACCTTTCTTGCACTATTGGTTAGAGCTACTATTGGTTGATTTGATTCATGATTCCACTCGTTCGCGAGGTAGGCGAGATTAGAACTCAGATCAAGAAGCCTTCTGATCATTGGCTAACACTGGGAACGCAATAATAAGTGGGTAAGCAATAATTAAACAAAATAAAAGTAAACGCTATTTCACAAATAAAAAGGAGTGTAAATGGCGTTTACCCTCCACTACATTGCTGGTTGCCTCTGACAAAACCCATTCATAAACATTTAGCTATCGATGTGATGTTTGGCGCCGCATAATCAGTCAGTTGTGTTCCTGCCTGGCTGAGTGGCAGTGTAGGTGAAATGAGCGAGCTCGCCTGGCAACCAGAGCGCGAAACACACAAGGAAATAAAACCAAGTAGTCTGCCTGGAAATTAATTCGCAAGACAAATACATTTTTCTAATATTTTCTATATTAACACATTTGATCCTTTTCTGTTCTCCTCTCATTTTAATTCAAGTACTTTTCAAGTACCAACTTCAGAAAATGTCATTTTCAAGGAGTCGAGCACTTGAATTTCAGAGTGCCAAATTCAAGTACTTTTAAGCACCTCAAGCACTTTGTGCAATCCCTGAATACAACACATTACTGAGTACCACTCTCCATATTTTCAAGCATAGTGGTGGCTGCATCATGTTATGGGTATGCTTGTAATTTGACTTGGGAGTTTTTCAGTTTGCTTTCCACCAGACACTGGGAGATGAATTCACCTTTCAGCAGAACAATATCCTAAAACACAAGGACAAATCTACACTGGAGTTGCTTACCAAGAAGACAGTGAATGTTCCCGCGTGGCCAAGTTAGTTTTGGCTTAAAATCTGCTTGAAAATCTATAGCAAGACCTGAAAATGGTTATCAAGCAATGATCAAGAACCAATTTGACAGAGCTTGAAGAATTATGAAAATAACAAAATGGCCAAATGTTGCACAATCCAGGTGTGGAAAGCTCTCAGAGATTTACACATAAAGACTCACAGCTGTAATCACTGCCAAAGGTGTTCAACGCAGGGGGTTACTTATCTAATCAAGATGCCTTGAGTGTACAAAACATTAGGAACACCTGCTCTTTCCATGACATAGACTGAAAAGGATTTAGGCGCCTTTGAACGGGGTATAGTAGTAGGTGCCAGGCGCACTGGTTTGAGTGTGTCAAGAACTGCAACGCTGCTGGGTTTTCCACGCTCAACAGTTTCCCATGTGTATCGAGAATGGTCCACTACCCAAAGGACATCCAGTCAACTTTACACCTTGTAGAGTACATGCCCGACGAATTGAGGCTGTTCTGAGGGCAAAAGGGAGTGCAACTCAATATTAGGAAGGTGTTCCTAATGGTTTGTACTCTAAGTGTATATTAGTGTTTCATTTTTCTTCCACTGACAAAAGAGTATTTTGAGTATTATTTTTTTAAATCCATTTTAATCCCATTATGTAACAACAAAAGTCAAGGGGTGTGAAATCTTTCTGTAGTCACTGTATCCACCACGTAGGAGATTGAGAGGAGGTTATACATACGTTGATAATATCAAACGATCTCGGTAACTAACACCCACAAATGCGCCCACTGCATTAATCGGAAAACAACCCCTTGCTGTGACTGGCGAATGCATCTTGCCCTATTGTGTTAGCTCAATTGATTGGAGAATTTCCAATGGGTGCAAGGTTAGCACAACTGTGCTTCGAAGGCGGTACTGAGAAATCACACATGCATTTAGAAAAGTTTAAGGTTGCCTTTAAAGTGGATGAACGTTTGACAAAAAGGTGAATGTTCCAATGACATTTACCGCACTGTGCTGTTGTATGCCCTTGAGCGATAACCATGTAAATACACAGATGGATGGGTTAAGTATTTAAAGAAATGTAAGGCATCTGTTCTGTATGGAATCTGTTGAATACTTGCAAAATATAATAAATGAATGCAAATATGACTAATTATTCTGATAAGAAAAATAAACATTTAAAACTACAGTTAATCAATCACTGTTTGGCCTACCGCATCGTAACCCTTCCCACTCACAGCCCCTGTCATCCTGTATATGCTTTGAAAATGGCACATTTTGTCATTGAAAAGCGCTCAGGTTCTCCGCTTCACAGCGCTGTATCGGTTTTGACGGACAGCCGTTATAAACTTGAGTCCCGCAGGCAACAAGAAGATGCCCCATCCCTCCTGCTAATTGGGCTACTTTTGCACATTTGCTGTTGTCTGAGTGAGGGAAATGCTGTAAATCGAGAGGAGTTGATGTGTTCTGAAAGATGTTGAGGATTATAATATACACTGCTTTGATAATACAAGCAAACCGCACAACCATTAGTTTATATGTGCACTTCACATTTCCATATTTGAAAATAATTTACAGTATCAGCATTTATGATCGCCATGTTTGATCCACAGATACAAGGATGACATGCGTTATACCCTGGGTTGTCCTGCACAGAATGAGCCTGTTTGTCCTATTGTGAAGAAAATTTGCAGAGGAACACGCACTCAAATACACTCGACTCCATTTTATGCACACAAAAATTACTGTACGTTTGTCTGATGTGGTTTTTGAAAACCTTACACTGTTAGATCATATTTTAGCTAGTCATGTTGGCAATATTATAAGCTTTCAAATGATGCCCACATAATCGAGATTGCGATTTATAATGGAACGTTTTTGGATTGCGTAAACAACAACAGTAAATGTGTGTCGGTGGGGACGCAGGACTGTGTTCCAAATAAAAAAACTACAAGTGTGCCATCTTCAAAAGTGTCTCTTTCTTCGAGTCATAAAAGTGAAATTACTTAGGAACTGTGCACGGTTTGGAGAGGTGTGCGGCCACTTGGAGACACCAGACCTATCACTCAAACCCTTATAATCATTTTCTCTTATCTTGGACAAAATGTCAATTAATATGCTTATTCTTATTATGTTATTCTTATTATGTTACTGAATGTATTCAGAGTATTTTCAGATGTTGTTATTGACAAATGCACATGAAATCAATGTAAAATGCACATGAAATCAACAGTGTAATGTTTGGATTCAGTCTTGTGTCAGGTGAACTGTTGTGTCCTCATTCTTGGTCAGATCATTTCCCCATAATCTCCAGTGTATCCTTTCAAATGCTACCACGGTCATGCATATGCTTTGTACAGTTCTTCTGTTAGAAACATTTTAATTGGGCCCTATACATATAGGCCCATTTCCACGAGTGTAAGGGGTTAATCAAATCAAAGTTTATTTGTCACGTGCGCAGAATACAACAGGTGTAGACCTTACAGTGAAATGCTTACTTACAGACTCTAACCAATAGTGCAAAAAGGGTATTAGGTGAACAATAGGTATGTAAAGAAATTAAAACAGTAAAAAGACAGTAGCGAGGCTATAAAAACAGTAGCGAGGCTATAAAAGTAGCGAGGCTACATACAGACACCGGTTATTCAGGCTGATTGAGGTAGTATGTACATGTAAATATGGTTAAAGTGACTATGCATATATGATGAACAGAGAGTAGCAGTAGAGTAAAGAGAGGTGTGTGGGTGGTGGGTGGCGGGACACAGTGAAGATAGCCCGGTTGGCCAATGTGCGGAAGCACTGGTTGTGGGGGGAGCAGTTGCTGTACCAGGCGGTGATACAGCCTGGCAGGATGCTCTCGACTGTGCATCTGTAATAGTTTGTGAGTGTTTTCGGTGACAAGCCATATTTCCTCAGTCTCCTGAGGTTGAAGAGGCGCTGTTGCGCCTTCTTCACCACGCTGTCTGAGTGGGTGGACCATTTCGGTTTGTCCGTGATGTGTACGCCGAGAAACTTAAAACTTTCCACCTTCTCCACTACTGTCCCGTCGATGTGGATAGGGGGCTGCTCCCTCTGCTGTTTCCTAAAGTCCACGATCATCTCCTTTGTTTTGTTGACGTTGAGTGAGGTTATTTTCCTGACACCACACTCCGAGGGCCCTCACCTCCTCCCTGTAGGCGGTCTCGTGGTTGTTGGTAATCAAGCCTCCCACTGTAGTGTCGTCTGCAAACTTGATGATTGAGTTGGAAGCGTGCATGGCCATGCAGTCATGGGTGAACAGGGAGTACAGGAGAGGGCTGAGAACGCACCCTCGTGGGGCCCCAGTGTTGTGAGGATAAGCGGGGTGGAGATGTTGTTTCCTACCCTCACCACCTGGGGGCAGCCCGTCAGAAAGTCCAGGTCCCAGTTGCACAGGGCGGGGTTGAGACCCAGGGTTTCGAGCTTAATGATGAGTTTGGAGGGTACTATGGTGTTAAATGCTGAGCTGTAATCGATAAACAGCATTTTTACATAGGTATTCCTATTCCAGATGGGTTAGAGCAGTGTGCAGTGTGATTGCGATTGCGTCGTCTGTGGGGCGGTAAGCAAATTGGAGTGGGTCTAGGGTGTCAGGTAGGGTGGAGGTGATATGATCCTTGACTAGTCTCTCAAAGCACTTCATGATGACGGAAGTGAGTGCTACGGGGCGATAGTCGTTAAGCTCAGTTACCATAGCTTTCTTGGGAACAGGAACAATGGTGGCCCTCCCAGCAGACTGGGATAAGGATTGATTGAATATGTCCGTAAACACACCAGCCAGCTGGTTTGCGCATGTACTGAGGACGTGGCTAGGGATGCCATCTGGGCTGGCAGCCTTGCGAGGGTTAACTTGTTTAAATGTTTTACTCACGTTGGCTGCGGTGAAGGAGAGCCCGCAGGTTTTGGTAGCGGGCCATGTCAGTGGCACTGTATTGTCCTCAAAGCGAGCAAAGAAGTTGTTTCGTTTGTCTGGGAACAAGACGTCAGTGTCCGCGACGGGGCTGGTTTTCTTTTTGTAATCCGTGATTGACTGTAGACCCTGCCACATACCTCTTGTGTCTGAGCCGTTGAATTGTGACTCTACTTTGTCTCTATACTGACGATTAGCTTGTTTGATTGCCTTGCGGAGGGAATAACTACACTGTTTGTATTCGGTCATGTTTCCGGTCGCCTTGCCATGATTAAAAGCAGTGGTTGGCGCTTTAAGTTTTGCGCGAATGCTGCAATCAATCCACGGTTTCTGGTTGGGGAAGGTTTTAATAGTCACCATGGGTACAACGTCACTGATGCACTTGCTAATAAACTCGCTCACCGAATCAGCGTAAACATCAATGTTGCTGTCTGAAGCGATCCAGAACCCAGTCCACGTGATCGAAGCAATCTTGAAGCGTGGAATCAGATTGGTCGGACCAGCGTTGAACAGACCTGAGTACGGGAGTTTCCTTTTTTAGTTTCTGTCTATAGGCTGGGAGCAACAAAATGGAGTCATGGTCAGATTTGCCGAAAGGAGGGCGAGGGAGGGCTTTGTATGCGTCGCGGAAGTTAGAGTAGCAATGATACAGAATGCTACCAGCCCGGGTCACGCATTCGATATGCTGAAAAAATTTAGGGAGCCTTGTATTCAGATTAACTTTGTTATGCCAGCGTTGACGTCAAGAGACTCTAAAGCAGCTTCTCTTCTGATTTAAGTCTGATTCTATGTGCATAGGGAGCTCAGGGGGGTTTCTTGAGTCTTCTGCATAGACCAGGGGTGTCAATCTCAATCAGCGCAAGGGCCACAACAAATCTGTTGGCCAGAAATAGCCTATTATGTTTCCTTAAAAAAGAAATAAAAATGGGAATACAACTGTGACCCAAACCGGACATTGTTTGGTTATGGCCCAAACCGAATGTCCACTTATGATACAAGTTTTAACATATTTAAACAAAGAAGAGATCAAAAACATTTGTCCAGCCTTTGCGGCTATGTTTTCAGATGCGCATAATATGCTGCGACCCTAATCAAAATGTATTTCATCACACCAAATAACAAAATCGGAGCTAGGTTGTTTTAACGTTTAAACATGTTTTTCATTGTTTTGCGCTGCATGGATCACCGGTGCAGTTGAATGCAGCATTGCTGTATAGTGCACTCAAAATGTAGTGTAGCCAGCCTAGGCTACTTCTAAAATGTTGCTGTAATAGGCCTGCATGTTTCTCCTTCGCATGGCGTTTTGTTTTCTGGTTATTCATTGTCAAGCTTTGAAAACAACATTTCAGTAGCATGTGTCTGTACACTTTCCCTCAGCAGCGCTTGGTAAACGGTACACACAAAAGCAGCACAATTGATGTTGAATTCACCAATGCGAGCGCATCAGGCTGTAATTTCATTAATTAAGCAGATGACTCAACTGTTGACTCATTTATACTCACTTGTGTGTCCTATTGTGTGTCCTATTATCCTTAAGTAGTAATTTATACCCGCGTGTGATTCCTTTACCTTACAACTGTTTGACAACCAAGACAACATTTTCTGTAGGCTACAGCAATGACCTGTTGGAACCGAAACCGAAACTTGGCATGGACATTTAGCCTACAATACCTTTAAACTTTCGGTCCGGTTGAATATTCGGTCAGTGCCATTAGTGATGATGTGATACAGTGTGTGTGTGTGTGTGGGTCTGGGAGGAGGGGTGTGTGTATAGCAATGTACTGCCGTTTGGCGTGCAGCACGTTGGCAGTGCTTGCTGTGAATTGCAGTGCAGCGCTTCGGGGGCTGTATGGAAGCAGGCCAAAATGAATTGACAACCCAAATCATTGCGCGGGCCGGACAAAAATGTGTCACAGGCCTGATTTGGCCTGCGGGTCTTGTGTTTGACACATGTGGCATAGACGTTCAACTGCTTGCCTGGCACTGAGCGACCCCAATCCCCACCATGCCTCCCTCGCTCGCCCGCTTGGTCCTCTGTCCTTCCCCGACCTCTGCCTAGAGCAAGCCCCTTGCGTCGCTCTGCTCCCGCTGTCCTCCTCCTGCTACTGGAGTTGAAGTCAGAGAGCCATTGTTAAACACTGCCCTAAGGACCTGAGGAAAAATTCAGGGCTTTCTCTCCAGTATTTTGCTATAGCCAATTTGCAGCGTTTTACATTTTGTTAAAAAAACACACATGAAATATAAAAAGCTTGCCCCCACCTCCCCCTTTTGATTTGGTTTAATTCTATATATAATCAAGATTTTAATTTGCATGGACAGCCTGAAAATGAATTGTTGCATAAGAGATGTTTTTTCTTCTTCTCCGCTTATAAGGGCTCATGTAATCTCTCCATTGTTATATCACCCCCCCACCCCATCATTCTTTTGGGAGATTCTGTCGTTTTTTTCTCAGATACCAACGCTGCTGTTTTGGTGGATATTTTGGGTGATTTAAATGCACGTCTTGTTCATACACCGCCTTTGATAACAAAGAGGCAAAAGAAAGAGAGAAAAAAGGCCAGGGAAATAAACAAGTGCGGAATAAACAACCGAGTCAGTGACGGCGCTGAATAAATGAAGCTGGAAAAGACAAGGCCGGAGCCCAAGGCTCCGCTTCACCCTGCTCCTACTCTGTCAAGCTGCTGCCTGTTCAATTTCAGGGGTTTAAAAAAAATCATAAACCAGGAGAGAAAAAAATGAAGCAGAAAATAAACAGAGTAAAAATAATTAGATGTAAGCATTCTTGTTGAGGCATACTGGCTTGGGTAAAGACGTGATTGGGGGGGAAGAGGGGAGGCCCCGGGCTGACCAAGGCCCCAGCAAGAGAGGAGGCTGACCCTGGGGAAGTGAGCTACCGTGCGCTGGGGATGCGAGGGCCTGCCGGCTATATGCTGTACCAGCCCCACTAGATATCATAGCACAGGACCCAGTTTCCCGATAGCGATGGAACTTAAGCATACGAGTGTTTTAACAATGCATCGTTAATAAAACGGCTGAAGAACTCCCATACGTTTCCCAAAACACCACGCAGGGAGAACTTTCTTTAAGTGTGTTTGAAATTTGCAGCGCTACTCTCGGATCAGCTTTCTCCATTCACATCTTACCTTAATTATTCCACAATACTGACAACAGATCAGCTCCTAGAGATATAGCGTACCATAGTATGAGTCATAATACCCATAAAACCTAGAGGTCAAAGAGGGAAATGGTTCCAATCGTTTTTCCACCATTCATTTTTCCCAAAGGGGATTTTAGAAACACTTAAAATAAGGGGTGTGTATTGTGTAAGCTTACCTTGGTGTGTGTAAATCTCTCTAGGACTAGGTGAGTTTTATCAATATATTAGCCCCTAAAAATGAAACGCTAATTAGCTGCTGATGACATGCTAATTAGATGCTAATGGGGCTATCATAAAGAACTACAAACGCCATGATGACCTGCACGAGGCTGCCAAATCAAGGCAAAGTTTTTTTTTTTTTTTATCGCTTGATTAACCATCTAATGTTAGCTAAATTTAGTAATGAATAAATTGGCTACATTTCTTCAAATGGACAATTATGTGAACTGTCTTGTGCAAGTTTTAAAATTGACACAATGCCGGTTAGCAAAGGTGTCAGCAAGAGATTAAGTGCAGGAGCTTGCAGAGATTTGTAGTCTTGCATGATGTCTACTTTGATGCTAATTAGCATTTTCTATCAGAGTAAATAGAGCCGAATATATTGATAAAAGTCACCTTGTCCGAGAGAGATATACATGGTTATCAAAACGTCACGCCAGGGTAAGCCTACACTATACACAGCCCTAATTTGAAATGTTTCTAAAATCCCTGATGGGAAAGATTAATGTTGGGAAAATGATTGGAACCATTTCCCTGACCGCTAGGTTTCATGGGTATTATGATAACTCCCCCGTGGCGGTCTATAAGTTATCACCTATATGGATGTAAATAATGAGGCAGCTTATTCTAATGCTTACTCTATAATAATGCACATTAATGCCCACGTTGTTACACATCATGAAAGACAGTGAGGCAAAACATTTGACAGCATACAATTAAAAAAATAGACCTCAATTGAATGAATATGACATTTATTTTAATATGATTGAAATATACAGGCGAATGTAGCCTGTACTGTATCATCTTCATAGAGTCATCTAGGTTTTCATTCGAAGCATACTGCCCTTGCTGCCAACCTTCACTTGTTTGTAACAATTACAAGGACATTGGCAACTTTTTATTTGTAGTAAACTTCTTATGAAGTAAACTTCTTATGAAGTTATCGGTGGTCACAGAGCAACAGATAGAATCATGATGTTTAGCTATGTTTAGAGTGGCATAAAATGATAAAACGACAGACTTAACTGTTCCATGAGTGGTCTGAAGCAGTCGGTAATTAACATGCGTTTTCAAGTGCAACTTTAGTAATGATGGTTTTGGGATCCTACAAAGGTTCTTACGATGAACGTATTAGCCTTAAAGGGGAATGAAGTCACATTTCTTAAAAGTGTTTAAGTTCCTAAACCCCTCCGATTTATTGTTGGACTGTCAAAGTGTGCACCTCTCTCAGTCAGGGAGAGCGACGTAGAGCTAGAGCGAGAGCTACGTCACCAGGTTATGCAATTTGTGGAATAGCGCAAATCAATATACATTTTATGTGATAAATTGGGGTTTCGGGTTCACAACTTAACATTTTCTGAGATCTCTGCCAAGCAAGAAAGGAGCAGACCTGATCCTGCCTCCAACTTATTTTTTATTTTATTCTTTATTTCACCTTTATTTAACCAGGAAGGCTAGTTACAACTGCGACCTGGCCAAGATGTAAAGTAAAGCAGTGCAACAAAAACAACAACACAGAGTTACACAAATAAACGTACAGTCAATAACACAATAGAACAATCTATGTACTTTGTGAAGTGCACCAGTTCCTCCTGCAGCAAAGCACCCCCACAACATGATGCTGCCACCCCCGTGCTTCACGGTTGGGATGGTGTTCTTCGGCTTGCAAGCGTCCCCCTTTTCCTCCAAACATAACGATGGTCATTATGGCCAAAAAGTTATATTTTTTATTTCATCAGACCAGAGGACATTTCTCCAAAAAGTATGATCTTTGTCCCCATGTCCAGTTGCAAACCGTAGTCTGGCTTTTTTATGGCGGTTTTGGAGCAGTGGCTTCTTCCTTGCTGAGCGGCCTTTCAGGTTTTGTGCCTGTTTCCTCCAGCATCTTCACAAGGTCCTTTGCTGTTGTTCTGGGATTAATTGGCACTTTTCGCACCAAAGTACGTTCATCTCTAGGAGATAGAAAGCGTCTCCTTCCTGTGCGGTATGACGGCTGCGTGGTCCCATGGTGTTTAGACTTGCGTACTATTGTTTGTACAGATGAACGTGGTACCTTCAGGCATTTGGAAATTGCTCCCAAGAATGAACCAGACATGTGGAAGTGTACTATTTGTTTTCTGAGGTCTTGGCTGATTTCTTTTGATTTTCCCATGATATCAAGCTAAGAGGCACTGAGTTTGAAGGTAGGCATTGAAATACATCCACAGGTACACCTCCAATTGACTCAAATGATGTCTATCAGCCTATCAGAAGCTTCTAAAGCCATGACATCATTTTCTGGAATTTTTCAAGCTGTTTAAAGGCACAGTCAAATTAGTGTATGTAAACTTCTGACCCACTGGAATTGTGATACAGTGAATTATAAGCTAAATAATCTGTCTTTAAACAACTGTTGGAAAAATTACTTGTGTCATGCACAAAGTAGATGTCCTAACCGACTTGCCAAAACTATAGGTTGTTAACAAGAAATTTGTGGAGTGATTGAAAAACTAGTTTTAATGCCTCAACCTAAGTGTATGTAAACTTCCGACTTCAACTGTAGGTATTTGTAGTTGTTGCAAGGGGTGCTGAGATGTTGGCCAGGGTAGGGGTAGCCAGGTGGAAAGCATGGCCAGCCATAGAAGAAATGCTTATTGAAACTATCGATTATCGTAGATTTATCGGTGGTGACAGTGTTTCCTAGCCTCAGTGCAGTGGGCAGCTGGGAGGAGGTGCTCTTATTCTCCATGGACTTTACAGTGTCCCAAAACTTTTAGGAATTAGTGCTACAGGATGCAAATTTCTGTTTGAAAAGCTAGCCTTAGCTTTCCTAACTGACTGAGTATATTGGTTCCTGACTTCCCTGAAAAGTTGCATATCGCGGGGGCTATTCGATGTAAATGCAGAACGCCACAGGATGTTTTTGTGCTGGTCAAGGGCAGTCAAGTCTGGGGTGAACAAAGGGCTATATCTGTTCTTAGTTCTACATTTTTTGAATGGAGCATGCTTATTTAAGATGGTGAGGAAAGCACTTTTGAAGAGCAACCAGGCATCCTCTACTGACGGGATGAGGTCAATATCCTTCCAGGATACCCGGGCTAGGTCGATGAGAAAGGCCTGCTCGCTGAAGTGTTTTAGGGAGCGTTTGACAGTGATGAGGGGTGGTCGTTTGACCTCGGACCCATTACGCACGCAGGCAATGAGGCAGTGATTGCTGAGATCCTGGTTGAAGACAGCAGAGGTGTATTTAGAGGGCAAGTTGGTCAGGATGATATCTAAGAGGGTGCCCATGGTTACGGATTTAGGGTTGTACCTGGTAGGTTCCTTGATCATTTGTGTGAGATTGAGGGCATCTAGCTTAGATTGTAGGACGGCCGGGGTGTTAAGCATGTCCCAGTTTAGGTCACCTAACAGTACGAACTCTGAAGATAGATGGGGAGGCGATCAATTCACATATGGTGTCAAGGTCACAGCTGGGGACTGAAGGGAGTCCATAACAAGCGGCAACGGTGAGAGAATTGTTTCTGGAAAGGTGAATTTTTAAAAGTAGAAGCTCAAATTGTTTGAAAACAGACTTGGATAGTATGCCAGAACTCTGCAGGCTATCTCTGCAGTAGATTGCAACTCCGCCCCCTTTGGCAGTTCTATCTTGGCGGGAAATGTTATAGTTAGGGATGGAAACGTGTGATGGTGTGGGAGTGCTTTGCTGGTGACACTGGTCAGTGATTTATTTAGAATTCAAGGCACACTTAACCAGCATGGCTACCACAGCATTCTGCAGCGATACCCTTCCCATCTGGTTTGTGCTTAGTGGGACTATCATTTGTTTTTCAACAGGACAATGACCCAACACACCTCCAGGCTGTGTAAGGGCTATTTGACCAAGAAGGAGAGTCATGGAGTGCTGCCACAGATGACCTGGCCTCCACAATCACCTGACCTCAACCCAATTGAGATGGTTTGGGATGAGTTGGATGGCAGAATGTAGGAAAAGCAGCCAACAATTGCTCAGCATATGTGGGAACTCCTTCAAGACTGTTGGAAAAGCATTCCAGGTGAAGCTAGTTGAGAGAATGCCAAGAGTGTGCAAAGCTGTCATCAAGGCAAAGGGTGGCTATTTTGAAGAAATGTAATATATATTTTGATTTGTTTAACACTTTTTTGGTTACTACATGATTCCATATGTGTTATTTCGTAGTTTTGATGTCTTCACTATTATTAAAAATAAAGAAAAGCCGTTGAATGAGTAGGTGTGCCAAACTTTTGATTGTCATTTGTCTACCGATATGTACAGTACCAATCATTTACCAAACGATGCAAGGCATTTAGTTTGCAAGGCAGGGCCAAATTGCCTTCCTCGAGCGAGCAAGACAATGTGATAATATAGGCAAATTTGATCAAATGGAAAAGTATTCTTATAGGTTTGCATCAAATACCCTACTCCTTGAAAGTCGTGAATTGATTATACATAGCATATGTGATGAATGATGATCACTACAATGAACAGCCGCAGTGTTGTTCATTGGTTCACCCCATATCATAGAATTGCCTACGTGAATGTTCATGTTTATAAAGACAAAGTGGACACATGGAATTATTTGATTTGGATGGATGGTTGACATGACAGAAAGGAAGGCGGATATTTTTTATCTAAATTGTGGGTGAAACTGTGTTTCAGTATTTCTGGAGCTCGTTGTGTGTCGTTTCGCGCATGGGACTCAGGCCTGGATGGACTCGTACCTGGTGAAAACTTTATAGCCTATTGCGAAATATATTCCAAAATTCTAACAAAATACACCAGCGACATCATTTTGGAGATGCACAGCATTTTCTGCTTGGTTTCCAGAGCAGTGAAAGAGAGAAATGAAATAGGCTACTACAGAGGTATGTTGATGCTTCTGACAATATAGTAAAAAGGTGTGCTGTGTTGGGTGATGTCTGATATTGTGATGTGTGATATTTTGAAAACGGCCGGTGTGTTGTGTTTATAAGGAGACCCCTTGTGCGTGTGTTGTTGCGTGGGCTGCTGTTTCCAGAGTGTCCCTTTCCACATAGCCAGATAGCGCCACAACAAGGGTCAGCCCTTGCGGGGGGGAACACGGTTCAAGCCAAGCGTGAGCAAAGGGCTCGGTCACGAACACACCGTCTCTCCACACTGATGGCTGGGAAGGCTGGCTGTGCACACTGCTAGAGTGGCATAGAAAGATAGATAGACAGTCTGGGAAGGATGGCTGATGTGACATTTAGAGGCAACGCACCCCTGTGCACACTGCTAGAGTGGTATAGAAAGTTGGATAGACAGTCTGGGAAGGTGGCAGCACAACCTTGTGTTAACCGCATTGACCCTATAGATGTCACAACAAAAGGTCACGCCGCTAATTACAGATGTGTGATGTATTTACCACTAAACCCTGATGAAGACAGCTTGTCTGTCGAGACGTTGGATATTCGGTTATTAAAGTATTGCATCTGAGCTCCTAGAGTGTGCGGCTCTCCTTTTCTTTTTCAAGTGTTCTACTCCGCTAGCCAGCACCTCGCCTAAACAGGTGTGCGTTTCTTTCGGCTCCATATTTACCACTAAAACACAGTCACTAAGGATGTGTGGACAATAATTTGCTGTGCCACGGATGCATACAGTATGCAGGGAATATTGTACTGCATACGCCTCTGTACGTACAGGCCCAAAGAATAATTGCAGAGTCAAACCTGGCAGGCAGAGGTCAATAGGGAACTGTAGAGGGCACGAGCACAGCCATCATGGTACAATCCAGGGCTGTCCTGTCACTTCGATTCAAAATGGTGCCCAAAGATCAGAGGAAGACCACCAACAATGTCTGTCTTTATACTAACCCGGCGCTCCCTCTCGTCGTCCTTCTTCGTCTTCTTTTGGACTACGCCAGGCTGCCTCCATAAAAAAATATAAAAAATAGCACTCCCCACTCCCTGAGGCTGGGCAACCGAAACAGGAAGGTAAACATGTCCACTGTAGTGTAGCTCAGACCACACAGACGCTTCGCTCTGGGTTACAATTGTCCTACACCACTCTGCCCCCACCGGCAACACGGCAACACGCCAGAACAAAGTAGGTCTGACCAACCACACCGCAAATGACTACTTCCTAGACATGTGTTTTGAGTTTTTTTTTAACCCTCTGCGCAAAGGGTAACCCAAATCGGGGTCAAACGTCTACCTTGCCCCACCTGCCCAAATGACTCACCCTCTCTTGTCAGAGTATCATTTAGCGGTGACCCCTGACCATTTGACGGTTGATTTCTCTTGTCGTCGTGTTCGGGGGGAAAACCGGCTATCTATGGCGTGCTGGGTTTGACAGGACAAGTCTTGCAGACATGCTTTGGGAAAGGGAATGTTTTTGGAGTCTTGTAATATCGTAGAGTAAAGAATGGAAAGGATCCATATCCTTCCTGGTGCTCCCCACAAAATGTAAATAAGGATGGATTTCACCTGTTCGGTCTGCAAGGGAATCAAAGAAAAACTGCAAGGTTGTAAAATGCATTTCTCATTATTGCACCTTTATTTCCCATTTATTCTCTACACCTTATGTTTTATTTTTCTCTACAGCTGTTATCTTTGCACTAATGTAAACACTTTTAAATGTAGCACACAGAGAGCCTTTGAGGCTGAGCGTTTAGACAGGCAGCCCAATTCAGATTTATTTTTGACAGATCAGATCACCTCTGAAAAAGATCTGATGTGATTGGTCAAAAAACCAATTAATGGACAAAATATCAGAATTGGGCTGCCTGTGTAAACAGAGCCTTAGTGACACCAATGTGTCACTACACTATTTTCAACTTCCCGACAAAGCATATTTATTTTTATTTTTTTATTTTTTAAATACCACTTTAAATGGTGGTTTTTCAAATGGTGAATATCATGATTCAAGACATTCCGAGGCAGCAGTTTACTGTATCCTTGTTCAGCTGCTACGTTGACACCTTATGCCAACTGGTACCGCATAGACCTTCCATTAATGCACTTGGATAATAGATTGAAGAAATCCAAGCTAAAGCGACAATTAGGCATTAACAACCTTGCCCACAAGGTATTCAACTGACGATCTTGTCGTCACAATTGTGCTTTTCAATTAATATTTATGTTATGGACAATTAAGAATTTCATACCAACTGAATGCAGAAATGTTTTTTCCTCAGCGAGTTCCTAATAAACACATATCCTACCTGAAAATGACAAGGTCTGACAGGCCTGGGCGAACAGATGTAACAATGGTGTTTGTGTTTGTCTTTATGTGCTTATAAGTAGTAGTGTGAACGTTTAAAAATTCAAATGTTTCAACAAAATTGGTATTGTTAACGTTAAGAAAACATTTTGTTGGTATTTTTACAAAATGAAAATCACAGTGCACTTATAACAAAACTACCACTAACAGGTCCCGATCATCATCATAAAGGGACAAATTGAAATGAAACAAATAACTAAACGTAACAGTGCTGTAACGTTAGCAGGAGATAAGTATCTTTAAAATGATTTTCCACGGATATAAAGTGCTCCGCACGTCATCGTTGTTAACAGTTGGATAAATGGAAAGGCAAGCGACAGCAGCTAAGTCCTGTAAGGCAATACTTTGAGAAGTTAAATAAGAAGGTGGTGGAATGCAAACTTTGCCAAAGGTGGAATTGAAGTACAGTACAGCGGTACAGGTGCAATGCTTAACCATCTGAAAGGGGCACACCATGAGACCCAAACTGTCACTAGCAGCAGCACAGGCCCCTAACCTGGGGTGTAGTGCAGCTGGTGCACTTGTCAGAATGGTGCTAATGTGTTAATTAAGTGTTGATTAAAGCTTAAATCAATATGTATCGCAAGATCACTTGAGAATAGATTAGTATTCTACATAACAAACCAAATATAATAGCGTTTGGCTTCAGGCTACTTATAACATAACCAGGTAAACACGGTTAAATGGCTCTGTCTCTGATAAAGACATTGAAGTAAATAATTATACTGTTATGTATTTAGATGTGACAGATTACAGAAAGGGGTAGGAGTGGCCATATATGTAAAATCTAATTTCATGGCATCCCAATAAATAAATATTTCTGTTCCAAAGAAATTTGAGCTCCTGGTTGTAAATGTGTCCATAAACCAAAATACACATGTATTTGTTGCTTTGATTTACTGCCCCCCTGCTGCCATTACAGATTCTATTGGTGCTATATCTGAGTGTTAAAAACACATTTTCTGTCCTCGGAGTTGGTCATTTTAGGCGATTTGAATCTGGATTGGCTATCCCAGGCCTCAGATCAATTTAAGAGTATATGCATTGATTTTAGTCTGACTCAATTGATCTCAAAACAAATATGGCTAAATGTGATAAACTCTGTAAACTCCTCATTGATAGATTTTTTTTCTTACTAATATAATTAAGTTCTATCCTCAAGGGTTTTTACATGACATGCTTTACTCTGATTTAGCCACAGTTTCCTGTATTCCTAACCCTGAGTTGGCTTTATAAAATGTCTCCTCCATATATATTTCAGATTTTATTTACTTTTCGTATGTATTTTTAACCTTTATTTAACTAGGCAATTCAGTTATCATGTAGTAACCAAAAAAAAAGTGTTAAACAAATAAAAATATATTTTATATTCTTTAAAGTTGCCACCTTTTGCCTTGATGACAGCTTTGCACACTTTTGGCATTCTTTCAACCAATTTCATGAGGGAGTCACCTGGAAAGCATTTCAATTAACAGGTATTTTGTTTATTTGTGGAATTTATTTCCTTCTTAATGCGTTTGAGCCAATCAGTTGTGTTGTGACAAGGTAGGGGTGGTATACAGAAGATAGCCCAATTTGGTAAAGACCAAGTCCATATTATGGCAAGAACAGCTCAAATAAGCAAAGAGAAAAGACAGTCCATCATCACTTTAAGACATGAAGGTCAGTCAATACGGAAACGTTTATTCAAGTGCAGTTGCAAAAACCATCAAGCGCTATGATGAAACTGGCTCTCATGAGGACCGCCACAGGAAAAGAAGACCCAGAGTTACCTCTGCTGCAGAGGATAAGTTCATTAGAGTTACAAGCCTAAATAAACGCTTGACAGAGTTCAAGTAACAGACACATCTGAAACATCAACTGATCAGAGAAGACCGCATGAATCAGGCCTTAATGGTCGAATTGCGGCATAGAAACCACTACTAAAGGACACCAATAAAAAGAGACTTGCTTGGACCATGAAACATGAGCAATGGACATTAGACCGGTGGAAATCTGTCCTTTGGTATGATCAGATATTTGGTTCCAAACGCCATGTTGCAGCGTAGGTGAACGGATGATCTCTACATGTGTGGTTCCCACCGTGAAGCATGGTGCTTTGCTGGTGACACTGTCAGGGATTTATTTAGAATTCAAGACACACTTAACCAGCATGGCTACCACAGCATTCTGCAGCGATACCCTTCCCATCTGGTTTGGGCTTACTGGAACTATAATTTGTTTTTCAACATGACAATGACCCAAAACACACCTCCAGGCTGTGTAAGGGGCTATTTGACCAAGAAGGAGAGTGATGGCGTGCTGCATCAGATGACCTGGCCTCCACAATCACCCGACCTCCAATTTTGATGGTTTGGGATGAGTTGGACCGCAAGGTGAAGGAAAATAAGCCTACAAGTGCTCAGCATATGTGGGAACTCCTTCAAGACTGTTGGAAACTCATTCCTCATGAAGCTGGATGAGAATGCCAAGAGTGTGCAAAGCTGTCATCAAGGCAAAGGGTGGCTACTTTGAAGAATCTAAAATGTAAAACATATTTTGATTTGTTTAACACTTTTTTGTTACTACATGATCCCATATGTGTTATTTAATAGTTTTGATGTCTTCACCATTCTACAATGTAGAAAATAGTAAAAAATAATGATGAAAACATGGTGCGAAAAGTGCAAATCAATCCCAGAAACACAGCAAAGGACCTTGTGAATATGCTGGAGGAAACAGGTACAAAAGTATCTATATCCACAGTAAAATGAGCTCAGCAAGGAAGAAGCCACTGCACCAAAACCGCCATAAAAAAGCCAGACTACGGTTTGCAACTGCACATGGGGACAAAGATCGTACTTTTTGGAGAAATGTCCTCTGGTCTGATGAAACAAAAATAGAACTGTTTGGCCATAGGAAAAAGGGGGAGGCTTGCAAGCCAAAGAACACCATCCCAACCGTGAAGCACGGGGGTGGCAGCATCATGTTGTGGGGGTGCTTTGCTGCAGGAAGGACTGATGCACTTCACAAAATAGATGGCATCATAAGCCAGGAAAATGATGTGGATATATTGAAGCAACATCTCAAGACATCAGTCAGGAAGTTAAAGCTTGGTCGCAAATGGGTCTTCCAAATGGACAATGACCCCAAGCATACTTCCAGAGTAATGGCAAAATGGCTTAAGGACAAGAAAGTTAAGGTATTGGAGTGGCCATCACAAAGCCCTGACCTCAATCCTATAGAAAATTTGTGGGAAGAACTGAAAAGGTGTGTGTGAGCAAGGAGGCCTACAAGCCTGACTCAGTTACACCAGCTCTGTCAGGAGGAATGGGCCAAAATTCACCCAACTTATTGTGGGAAGCTTGTGGAAGGCTACCCGAAACGTTTGACCCAAGTTAAACAATTTAAAGGCAATGCTACCAAAAACGAATTGAGTGTATGTAAACTTCTGACTCGCTGGGAATGTGATGAAAGAAATAAAAGCTGAAATAAATGATTCTCTCTACTATTATTCTGACATTTCACATTCTTAAAATAAAGTGGTGATCCTAACTGACCTAAGACAGGGAACTTTTACTAGGATTAAATGTCAGGAATTGTGAAAAACTGAGTTTAAATGTATTTGGCTAAGGTGTATGTAAACTTCCGACTTCAACTGTATCTGGTACTATCCCCAAGGTTTGGAAGGTGGCCCATGTACTCCTCCTTCACAAAAGTGGTGACTCTTGCGACCTAAATAATTAAATTGCCCTATTTCTAAACATTCTTGCCTAGTTAAAATATTATAATCCTTGATTAATTCTCAGCTAAGATCTTTCATATCTTTGAAATGTATTCTAAATGTACATCAGTCGGGTTTTAGACCAGGTCATAGCTCTATCTCTGCTGCATCCCTAGTTATAAATGATGTCGTTAATTGTATGGATAAAAGACAACATTGTGCCGCCCATCTTCACTGACCTGTCAAAGGCTTTCGATACTCTTGATCACTCACTGCTAATTCAGAGGCTTTCCTCATTGGCCTAGACCAGGCTGCATGTAACTGGTTTAAAAATTAATTGACAGATAGAACTCAATGTGTATCTACAGATGGTGTTGAATCAGGTTTCCTGGATATTACAAAAGGTGTCCCGCAGTGTTCGATTTTGGGACTGATTTTACTGCTTACATTAACAATATAGACATGTCTGTAAAAAATTGTAACCTGCACTTGTATGCCGATGATACTGTTGTGTCTGCTGTTGGCCCCCACGGTTGACCAGGCTCTATCTGAACTACAGTCTGCAATCATTGTATAACATAAAAACTTAATTTACCTGAAATTATTTTAAAATGCAGGTAGAACTAAGTATATGTTGTTCTCTAGAGCACATAAAAATAACTCTGAATATTTATGCATATGTACTTTGGATGGTGTCCCTATTGACCGTCTCTCTGCTTACAAGTATCTGGGCATCTGGATAGATGAAATGCTGTCTTTTAAAAAGCTTATTGACGAGTTAGTTAAGACGCTGAGAAGAAAAATAGGCTTCTTCTTAGAAATAAATCCTGCCTCTCATAAACAGTAGAAAGCAGATTATTCAGTCGACATCAACTATTCAGTGCTTCCCAAACTTTTTATAGTCCCGTACCCCTTCAAACATTCAACCTCCAGCTGCATACCCTCTCTAGCACCAGGGTCAGCACATTCTCAAATGTTGTTTTTTGCCATCATTGTAAGCCTGCCACACACACACCAAACCATACATTTATTAAACATAAGAATGAGAGTGAGTTTTTGTCACAACCCGGCTCGTGGTAAGTGACAAAGAGCTCTTATAGGACCAGGGCACAAATAATAATATAATAATCAATAATTTTGCTCGATCTTTAGCCATCTTACATATAAAGTATGAATAACTCACCACAGGTAAATGAGAAGGGTGTGCTTGAAAGGATGCATATAACTCTGCAATGTTGGGTTGTATTGGAAAGAGGCTCAGTCTTAAATCATTTTCCACACACAGGCCGTGCCCGTATTTAGTTTTCATGCTAGTGAGGGCCGAGAATCCACTCTCACATAGGTACGTAGTTGCAAAGAGCATCAGTGTCTTAACAGCGCGATTTTCCAAGGCAAGATACTCTGAGCGCAACCCAATCCAGAAATCTGGCAGAGGCTTCTGATTCAATTCAACTTTCACAGAACCGCTTGTTGCAATTTCGATGAGGCTCTCTTGTTCAGATATCGGTAAGTGGACTGGAGACTTTTTCGGGAAAGTACCTGCGTAATTGCGCACCCAGCTCACTCAGGTGCTTCGCTATATCACATTTGACATTGTCCGTAAGCTTAAGTTAATTTGCACACAAAAAAATCATACAATGATAGAAAGACCTGTGTTGTCCTTGTTAATGCAGACAGAGAAGAGCTCCAACTTCTTAATCATAGCCTCAATTTTGTCCATTTAATATAGTTGCGGAGAGTCCCTGTAATCCTAGATTCAGATCATTCAGGCGAGAAAGAACATCACCCAGATAGGCCAGTCGTGTGAGAAACTAGTCATCATGCAAGTGAAAATTATGGTCAGTAAAGAAAACTTTAAGATCGTTTCTCAATTAAAAAACCAGCTCACTTCTGTATGTTGTAAAAGCGTTACATGGTCGCTACCCATATCATTGCATAGTGCAGAAAATACACGAGTTCAGGGGCCTTGCTTTAACAAAGTTAACCATTTTCACTGTAGTGTCCAAAACATATTTCAAGCTGTCAGGCATTCCCTTGGCAGCAAGAGTCTCTCGGTGGATGCTTCAGTGTACCCAAGTGGCGTCTGAAGCAACTGCTTGCACACACATTACCACTCCACTATGTCTCCCTGTCATGGCTTTTGCGCCATCAGTACAGATACCAACAAATCTTGACCACTAAAGTCCATTTGATGTCACAAAGCTGTCCAGTACTTTAAAAATACCTTTAAGTCCAGGAAAACTCCAGGGCTGGATGGCATACCAGTTGAGGTATACCAAACTTTTTTTGATGTACTCAGAAGACCGTTTATCTAGGTCAGGATATTTAAGCCATATATCCACTAGTTCCATTATATCCATGATATTTGTGATTTCCTTAAGGGTGATAGTTTGTAGTGTGATTTTCTTTACGGTCCATTGAGTCATTTAAATCCGTATTATAATTTCCCACCATAATAATAGAGTATTGCTTGTCGGCATAATAAATTGTAATATATATTTTCAAAGAAGCGTGGATCATCATTATTTGGACCGTCTATAGATTAATGAGCCAAATCTGTTTATGGTCCAATTACATATTTAAATCTACCTTGTGGATCTGTTTGAACAATTTGCACATTCAGATCAAAATGATTGTTAATTTATATCATCACCCCTTTTGAGTTTCTTTGCCCATGGGAGAAGTATATTTCAACCCCTCCAGTCCAAAAGCATTTCCAACACACTCACCTCCATTGAATTGTATACAGTTATACAAAATAAAATGACAAAATATATATAAAAAATTCTTGCATATCTTAATTTATCTCCACAATTAACAAATAATATGCATAATAATGTTGGCAGTTAATACATAGGATTGTTACCTATAACCAGGATTGGCATAACAAAATGTAAATTTTTTGGCAAGCAATTATTATTTTGGCAAACAATTATTGTGATTCATCCTGTATTGTCCCTAACATCATTACCCTATAGCAACAGATGTGGGACACACACACACGTGCAATCACGCACACGCACAATCCCCACCCTTCCCCCAAACAAGCTCAGATGTTCAACAGTTATTCCATCCCCAAGCCCAACTCAAGTGAAGACTTGATGTGCAAATGCACATACAGTTGTAGCTGTTTGAGAAGGCATGCAAAATTGAGCAAGAATGGGGAGATTTTATTAACCAATGTCAAGTCCTAGCTGATGGTGCTCAAACACACCCCCCCCCACCCTGAAACACACACACACACAGGTCCCCCGTTGTGACCATTTCCCCAAGCATCTCTGTGCAGTCAGACCTTCTGATTATTTTGTGCTACCAGGGCCACAATAATTTGACCCCTCTCCGAGTATGCGCCCCTCGCCATGGGTTACTGCAGCTAGTGTTGCCAGCACTGCCGCTACCTGGGTGGGGGTACCCCACCGGAATCCCCACTGGCTAGGTACAAGGTCATCAAGGCTCTCATTCCTTATATTATGCTCAACCCATCCGGGGGCTTGGGTTTTATTGGACCAACTCTGCCAGGTTAGCCTAGACTAGAGTGGGCAGTGCTGCTTTCGTGGGTCTCTGACCGTGTTTATCTTTCTGTCTTGGCTGTAAATAGGTTACTTGCAGTAGGCCTATAAAACGGATTTCTCCTTAGTGTGTGGGTCGCTCAGGTGTCTGACAAATGTCTTTGTTTTGTATGACAGTGTTTTTCTTTCTGCTTGCATTTTGTATGTGTGTATTTTCAGTAATTTATGTAATTCAGCGCTCATCAGTAAAAGAGACCTTGGTCTCAGTATAACTCACTGATATTTAAATATATATATTTTTAACTACAAATCATTTGTTCTCATGGGGCCAGAACTCAACAGCGTGCACCACTAGGCTATAATATGCTTGGATAATATGCTCCCTCTGCTTGAAAATGATATTATCAAACAGCAGGCTACTTACATCATTAAAAGAAGAATACGATCGAAATGCACATTACCATGAAACTGATCGGATCAAATGGTTGACATGCAGACGCAGCATTTGAGTTTCACCCGTAAAATGTGAAGAATTATCATTCACAATTGACAGTAATGGCCTTATTTATAATTAGGTAGGCCTAACTTGCTGTTTTAGAATTCAAATTTTTATTTTTATTTATGTTGAGCCACTATTTCTACTTTGTAGGCATAGGTAATTGTAACATTTGTTTAATTTGTTTTATTTGAGCCACTATTTCTACTGTGTAGGCATAGGTAATTGTTACATTTGGATGATGCATTGTAGGCTAAAGTGCCTTCGTAAAGTATTCAGACCGCTTGACTTTTTCAACATTTTGTTAGGTTACAGCCTTATTCTAAAATCGATTATCTTATTTTTCCCCCTCATCAATCTACACACAATACCCCATATTGACAAAGAAAAAACATGTTTTTTTTTATTTTTGCAAAATGATTAAAATAAAAAAACAGAAATATCACATTTACTTAAGTATTCAGACCCTTTACTCAGTACTTTCTTGAAGTACCTTTGGCAGCAATTACAGCCTCGAATTTACTTGGGTATGACGCTACAAGCTTTGCACACCTGTATTTGGGGAGTTTCTCCCATTCTTCTCTGCAGATCCTTTCAAGCTCTGTCAGGTTGGATGGGGAGAGTCGCTGCACAGCTATTTTCATGTCTCTCCAGAGACGTTAGATCGGGTTCAAGTTCAGGATCTGGCTGGGCCACTCAAGGACAGTCAGAGACATGCCCCGAAGCCATTCCTGCGTTGTCTTGGCTGTGTGTTTAGGGTGCTTAACATTCACTCCAGTCTGAGGTCCTGACCGCTCTGGAACAGGTTTTCATCAATGATCTCTCTGTACTTTGCTCCGTTCATCTTTGACTCGATCCTGACTAGTCTCCCAGTCCCTGCCGCTGAAAAACACCCTCACAACATGATGTTGTCACCACCATGCTTCACCGTAGGGATGGTGCCAGGTTTTCTCCAGACGTGACGCTTGGCATTCAGGCCAAAGAGTTCAATATTGGTTTCATCAGACCAGAGAATCTTGTTTCTCATGGTCTGAGAGTCTAGGTGCCTTTTGGCAAACTCCAAGCAGGCTGTCATGTGCCTTTTACTGAGTAGTGGCTTCCATCTGGCCACTCTACCATAAAGGCATGATTGGTGGAGTGCTGCAGAGATGGTTGTCCTTCTGGAAGTTTCTCCCATCTCCACAGAGGAACTCTAGAGCTCTGTCAGAGTGATAATTCAGGTTCTTGGTCACCTCCCTGACCAAGGCCCATCTCCCCCGATTGCTCAGTTTGGCAGGGCGACCAGCTCTAGGAAGAGTCTTGGTTTTTCCAAACTTCTTCCATTTAAGAATGATGGAGGACAATGTGTTCTTGGGACCTTCAATGCTGCAGAAATATTTTGATACCCTTCCCCAGATCTGTGCCTCGACACAATCCTGTCTCGGAGCTCTACGTACATATCATTCAACCTCATGGCTTGGTTTTTGCTGACATTCACTGTCAACTTGTGGGACATTATATAGACAGGTGTGTGCCTTTCCAAATCATGTCCAATCAATTGAATTTACCACAGGTGGACTCCAATCAAGTTATAGAACCATTTCAAGGATGATCAATGGAAACAGGATGCACATGAGCTCAATTTAGAGTGTCAAAGCAATTGTTTTTATATTTTAATACATTGGCAAAAATGTTTAAAACAAATGTTTTCGCGTTGTCATCATGGGTTGTAGATTGCTGAGAATGTGTATTTATTTTATCAATTCTAGAATAAGGCTGTAACGTAACAAAATGTGGGAAAATTCAAGGGATCTGAATACTTTCCGAAGGCACTGTATGTATATTCTGAAATGATATCATACAATAAGCTACATGTCGGTACCAACTTTCATGAGGAAATTATGCCAAAAAGAAAATAATTGTGCTGCTGTACCTAAAAACAAAAAGCACTACACCACCGCCCCCAACAACAGATATTAGACAGCTCCACGAAAAGGGACCGAGTGAGAAAATCACAGCGCTGATTACACAAAGCCTACTGTATCTATGACTTGCCATAGATAGAACTTCATTGCGCAATAGCAACATATTCTGCGTTCACTTGAAATTATATGATCTTAAAGAATAGTTTGAACAGAAAACCGCTAACCTATACGTGTGATTGACTAGGAATATGATATGATGGCAGAAATAGGGACCTTGTTGATAGCTTTGTCAATAAAACAAACTTTCTTTCAAAAAATGTCATGTTCGTGCCTACAAAACTCCTTCCCGCGAGGCTCGCATGTTGTTGACATGCCTACCTGGCTTGGGGACATCTCCAGGTGGGGACACAGACAATGGCTTTTAAAAAGTAGGCATATACCTATAAGACAACATAACACCAATGACACAACAATGTTGTCCCCACACTTTTAAACCTGGACTTACAGTATAATATAAAAAAAATATGCCATTTAGCAGACACTTATAGTAATACATGTATACATTTTAGCACGGGTGGCCACAGTGGGAACCAAACCCCACGATGCTGACGTGCAAGTACAATGCTCTACCAACAAAGCCACACAGGACCATGTCTATGGACTTCAGTTGTATGCCCATATCCTTGCACCTGTAGACAGATACCTGATTCGTGGTTCGTTGCCTGAAAAAAGTATTGGGCAATGTTGATATGGTCCCCTTTCAAACAGCCCCATTTTTACCACATTCTTGTCAGCATTCACCTTTTATGTAGCCATTGTTTAGCCGCACCTGAGCAAGAGACATTCAACTTTGACCCTGTTGTTTGCGACTGTTGTCCTGGTAACCTGACAGGACAGCAAGCTCCAAATTCTTCAGACAGAAATGCACTGCTTTAATTTCTTCACATTCACAACACAGTTAGCAGCTCGCCATACTTGTAAATAATTACCTTGTTCATTTTCCTTATGGGGAATAAAAGGTTGGCGACAGTTAAACTCAAAACATTGTCAGATATGTTCTGGTAATTATGAGTTGGCTAGCCAGCTAGATACTGGAGCTAGCTAACACGCTAGCATCAAACCAAAACGTTGTCCAAAAAGTTGCTTTTACTTGCCTGGCTTGCTAGATTGACATAGCTATCCTAAATACATTTTTAAACAGATGGGTTTTCAGGTGCAACAAATTTAGCAGGTAATGCCATTTGAACTAGGCTGCTGCAATGACATGCAGACTGCCGTTTTTTGTGTTTATACTTTTCCATAATGACAAGGACAAGTTTGATGTCAGACAACAATGTGATTTAATGCGTGCCAAAGACGGTAAGATGAAAGGCGACGTTTTTACTGAAGGGTCGGCGGGATTTTTAAATACATTACCGCAATTATAAATATGTCGTTTGGCAGGAATAAAAATACAGGTTTTGTCGCCGGCGATACCTTTCAGATATAAAGAAAAGTCAGAAAAAAGTTGCCGGAACACTAAGGTTGGCAGGTTTTTGAAAAGGGATAAGATAGTCCACTAACTGTGTCCAGAGAGACTGGTGCGTTTCAGTGCTGAGAGACGTGAGGGACGAAAGGCCCGTGATGCTGATGACTGCTGCTGTTTTCCTTATGTTTAACATCATTTCTTCTCACAAACACGTCGCCAGCTGGAAAAGGCCAGCGAGCTTGGGCTTCCCGAGGCCTAGCTGCACAACCACACGCAGTGAAAAGACGGAGAGGGGGAGAACGAGAGAGAGAGAGATGGAGGGAGGGAGGGAGAGCTTGGTCTGCGCAGCCTGCAGACACCACTCAGCTAAAAGCTGATAGGAAGTGACGGGCTGCTGATTAGTCAACTCACAGCCCCGGCGACCAGTGGCTGTATGTGTACGGGGCTGCGTGCACACTGAACACACAAAGATTGAATAGATACATACAGATTGAGAAGACACACACACAATCCTACACAGGGTTCGTTCTAGCCCTATTTATCTGCTGTGCTGCATGCTTAAAGGCATACAGTGAAGGTTTGCCTTTGCACGCACGCATATTCCTTTGCGCGTGTGTGAGCACATGTATGAAGGGGGGATGTTGGTTGGTTGGTTGGTTGGTTACCTTGAGGAGATAGACGGGGATGTTGCTGAAGTCCACAGGGAGCTTGAGCAGGAAGCGAGCGGAGAACTCCCCCGTCTGGAACACGAGAGGCAAGGGGAAAAGAACATCACACCGTGTACAGATGGAGAACAGACAGGCACACAGGGTAACACACAGGTCATATAGAAACAACACAGGCGTACTGCATGGGAATGATTAGGGATGGCTAAAGATGAGTGAATAGCAAATGAGATTTCAGAACCTGCTTGAATACATCTCATCCATCTGTCTTAATGGGCCGATTTTTGGACAAGTGAGAGGTATTTATTTCCTGATTTTAGGGAGCTATTGATCCTACGGATTTTCAATGTGGTTCATTTGCTGACTAGCTAAGTCTAAAAGGTTCATTGTATTTTTAGCCTACGGTCTAGAAAAAATGATCAATCCATTGAAAGAGATACTTTTTAGCTAGTAGTTCTGAAAGTAGCACCTACGAGACAAAAGTGGGCCGCCGAAAATTGCATACTACGTCACATACGTGCAGATAGGTGCACCGCGTCATTACTCTCTCCCGCTCTGCTGTGTGCGCATCTTTCCAGCTGTCACTCAAATGATGAGGGGCTGAAGCTTATTGGCTCAGCCTCCATTAAAAGTCACTTTCAAACTAGGGATTTTGTGGCTAATTGAGGCCAAACAGTAATTCTGCTTATAGATGATGAATGTATGAACTACACATCAACACATCCAGCCCAGATCCTGAGGTTTAAAAAAATACTTTGTCGCCAAAGTTCCAGAGAATGTCTTTAACAACTTTTCCAAGAAAAATTATGTAAAAATGTAGAAATAACGCAGATTAACAAATATATGACGAAAGGAATTACGAGATATAGAACAATAAAGCCATCTTAAGGCAAACCTCATCTGCAAAGACAGAACTTTCACATGTACACATTGACATTTCCCTAAAAATCATCCTTTCCCATCAAGGCACATACATAAGACCTCTATTCCATAAAAGTAGTAGGTTAGTTAGTGGGGGAGTGTGTCTCCACACACACACACACACACAGAGTAGACACAGACATATACACACGGCCTTGCTTTGGAACATGCTTGGGGCGCCACATCCTCACCTAGCATAATCCGCCCTTTCACAAGGCGGTTCAGTGACAGCGAAATTCCCTTCGCTGCTGTGAATGTATTAACCATGTAGCCAGCTGAACTGGTTGTGTATGTCTACATTATGTCTGGGGTTTAGGTGCTGCAATTTATGTAGGTTTAGATAGGATGAGGTTTAGATGTGGGGGTCAAATGTTTGAGAGAATCAAGAGAAACTATAGCCTCATATCAGTCTGTCCACAAAATTAAACCAGTGCAAAGTTTTTAAATAATCAGTGTGCGTGTGCACCAAAAAATATTTCAAACAAAGAGAAGCTGAATGCTGAGCCACATACTAGGCACAACTCTGGGTGGATGTAACTATGCCCTGCGACGTGGCTGTATCATGTAGCGTACCCAGCTGTTCTTGTGCCCGGCGTAGATCTCCATGCTGCGGCTGTAGTTGGGGTCCTCGATCAGGCTGTCGTACTCAAAGAGCAGCCGGGAGCTCTCGCGCAGACGCTGGCACTGGTACTGGTGGTACTGCTGGATCAGCTCCTTCACCAGCTGCAGCAGGCACTCCGGGTCCCCCGCATCCCACTGGACCAGGTGCTGGAGAGAGAGAGTGAGAAGTTATTAGAGTTTTTTTTTGTTAAGGCCTTGGTGCAAAGTGAACAAAATAGCTGAAAGCCTATACAACTCAAAGCATGTTCATTTTGCGTCGATATAGTCTCAGTTCATGATCTATGTTATCCATTCTGGTATCTAACTGCAGAGAACTATCCTTTGAGGCACTGACTTGATTTCATCTACCCTAGAGGCCATTTAGCCATGTAAGAGGAGCGAAATCAATTGAAACGATGAAAGGAATTGAAAACACAATGGCGAGGAAAGAGCCCCATTGGTTCACTAGAGCCCCATTGACATCCATTACGGGAATAATCCCAAACTATCCCATTTACCCCCTCTCTTCTTCCTGCATCGCAGGAACATGACATCGCCACAGGATTTCCTGAAGCGACACAGAGCTGCGTCGGTTCGCAGGGAATCCTTTGATCATTCCCACCCCCCAACGGCAATATATCTGACCTCATTTGCCAAAATGGTTGAAAGAACTGGCTCAAAAAGGAGGAAAGGAAAGTTACCAAGACAAATGTTAGTGATGGGAAGGAGCATTGTTTCAAGGAAGCGGATAAGGATAGCAGGGACCTGGCCAATATTTCTTTGGCGCTCCAACTTTTTTGGTACACAATGGTTTGGTTAGACATCAAAGACTGGACTTTGTGAGCCACAAATGGAATATTTTCCATTTAGACAACAGAGAAGGGGAAAAATATACTCTGAGTGTTGTTGGGACATTCCTGATCCTTAAATTAAACATGTTGAGTGCATTTTGAGTTCCAGTTCCATACAGCGTATGCTATTTTGAGTAGTGGACAGAGCGACCCTTGCGTGTCTGAACAGTCCATTGTACATTTGCGATAACTCTCCTCCCACCAAACAGAGTATTTGCATGAACAACGCCAAATTCCCCTGACCTCACTGACTGAAGCTGACAACAGGTATGCAAATGTACAGTAAAAAAGGCATAAACAAGCAACCACCTGTCACGAATCGGTAAGCCTTGTTACACAACATCTTCCACTGGCCTAATTATACAAAACAGGATGTTATTCCTCCCTCTGAAGGGGGGTAATTGTTCACTGACGTATGAGGAATAAAAATACAACATTTTAATTTGAGTGACACTGTGCGAAAACAAACTGCGGGAAACATGTCAGCCAAATAAACACAAATGGACGACTGAGCCTAGATGCAACGTAGCACTACGCAGTGGTCTCCTGTCGACTTACTTGGAGTAGTAGAGGAAACTCAATAGTTCAAAATGGGGCATACACGTGTGAGAACAGAGGCAGTGACTTAATGAGTTTGTCACACTTTTTGGACTTTTAAATGACAGTGCTCTTGTTGTTTTCAACATGATTTTTGCTCGCTTCAGTGAGGCACAACTTTGTCTGCAGGCTTAGCTGAAACACACATACAGATGGAGAAAGGAGAGGGAAGATCCATTGAGCTGGAGCTTGCCCATTTGAGCGAGACTTACAGTAAGCTAGTCATCATTACGGACAGCACTCAAAACAACAATAGGACAGGCATGAAGGCAGAACTTCACGGTTCAAATCAAAGTACAAAATGGAGTGTTGAACATGTGTAGCCAACATGAAAGGATATTTTCTTTGGAAGACAATATAGTCTAATGACCCTATTCATATTATTTTGATCAGTTCACAACAAGTTTGTCTTAGAGGGCACACTGCATCGGTTCAGGTCAGTTCCATTTCAAAGCCGGTCAATCCAGGCTTGAATTGAATGGCCTTTGAACCCGAAAATGCTATTTTCACACTTATATCTCAGTTTAAATTCTTGTTTGGTATGGAAATCAAACTGATCTTAACTCTGGTGAACTAAGTCCATGAACACAGGCCTAAAAGCTCCCGTGAAGAAGTGAAAGCTAACCCTGTCACTGACCCCTTCTGAAAGCTGGATCCAAGCCAAATGACCAAACTGTGACTAGACAACAACAAACAACTGAGTCGTGACATAACCGGTGATGACATAACCACAATTCCAGTCTGATGGCAGCTGTTCCAATGTGTATTCTCTGCTCATGCTGCGGTTTGTATGCATCACTCCGTTTCTTTGGCGTGGTTGTATAGCAGTTCTGTCAACCGGCCATAGGTCGGTCCAGTTGTAGAGCGAATGTATAGATAAATCAGCTACTATGAACGTGAGTGTGTGGATAAGGAGGGTCATAGGTCCCAAAAGTAGCCCATACCAACCCTTATGCATTGGGGAGTAATGATGACACAAGGCCAGTCTTTGACCTCTGTCAACTTAACTGCTTGGCTGTCTGTATGTCGGTCTGTCTACGTCAGTCTGTCTGTCCATATCACGTCAGAAGAAAGCTTCCATTGTTTCCTATTGGACCACGCCCCTCCTCCTGCCATCGAACAGGGAAGCAGAGGGCAAAGTTAGGCCATTCAGTACCGGTGACCTCATCATCCTCAGCTGCGAGTGGTTACCAGCAATGTCGGGCTTCCCGAAATATGAGGGAGATGCAAACAAGGACGGGCATTGTCCAAAGAGGCAGCAAGATGGCCCAGAGGCAGGAACGAGCTGAAACTGAGGCGGGACTGAGAGGAAGTGCTGTGTCAGGATTGTGACATCACATATCATTGAAACTTCACTGAGGAGGAAGGGAGAGGGAGGGGGAAAGGCAGCAGAAGGAAAAAAGAGGAAGAGAGAAATAAGCAAGGGCTGAGGGGCAGGGATATACTAGTGATATAAGGAAAACTTCCTCTTGACAAACCATTAGGCCTACTTTTGGGGCTCACAGATGGTAGAACGGCACTGTAATTGATTCTTGAGTCTAGACTTTCACAATGGTGTGATTAAAAAGGTAGGCCTACCACCAGGGATCATCAGCTAGATTCAGCCGCGGGGCCGATTTTATCTTGAGCGAATGGTCGGGGGGCCGGAACATAATTACAAATCATTTGTAGACGACAAATTGACCATAAGAAGCCCAAACAGATATGTTTGACTAAAACATAATCATTTCAAACCGTTTTGTTTGAACTTTTTTCAATTGACATTTCTTTCTTTCTTTTCTTTTCTTTTCTTTGTATATATATATATATATATATATATGTATACACACATATATATACATACACACATAAAAATGATGCCAGCTGATTCATGAATTCGACTGGCTGAGAAACGCTGCCCGTCTCTCTCTCTCTAGTCCCGACTCCCGACCACTACAGGTTCATTCTTATGGGACAGTTGGAGATCGAATTTGAATATTGAAACAATGTTGCAAATGTCGGAGAGATAGATAGCAAGGTTTATACAAATCTCTGCTGTTGAAAACGAAATGTTAGTCTAAAAGAAATGTGAGATAATGTCTAAATGCTTTTTATAGTGGAGATCAAGTTTAGAACTTCCCTGCCTGGGCTGATGAGACAGTGGATTGCGCAGTGAGATGGAACAGAGTAAATAGGCATTTTAATGTCATTGGAGTTAGCCGATGGTAACTTGTGGATTATAAACTGGGTGGTTTGAGCCCTGAATGCTGATTGGCTGACACAGTGGTATAACAGACCACATACCACGTGTATGACAAAACATTATTTTTACTGCTCTAATTATGTTGGTAACCAGTTTATAATAGCAATAAGACACCTCGGGGGTTTGTGGTATATGGTCAATATACCACGGCTAAGAGCTGTATCCAGGCACTCCACGTTGCGCATAAGAACATCCCTTAGCCGTGGTAAATTGGCCATATACCACACCCCGTCATGCATTATTGCTTAAATAGACACTGGCTGGAATGCGCTTTTAACCAATCAGCATTAGACCCACATGTTATATATTTATTTACAAAAAAATATATGGGGGATTGGAAATGATGCAAGATAATTAATTAGACTAGTTTATCGGTCTTAGATTCCTTCTTTTAAAGGCCCAGTGCATTCAAAATTCTGCTTTCCTGTGTTTTGTATGGTATTGTACAACAGCTGATGAAACTAACACTGTAAAAGTGTGAAAAAATGTGATCAGTGTTGCTGGTTGAAAATACAATTTACACAGGACCTTATAATTGCATGGGTGGGAGTTTTGGCTTGCCTGGTGTCAACACCAGAAAGTAAATTGGTTATAGACCAATAACAAAGAGTTCCAATCCCCTCTGCCAATTACAGTGAGTTTTACGTTTTCCCCTCCCCACTCAGACAGAAACATTTCTGCTTGAAAAATAGTTTTTTGCTAAAAAGCTATTTCTGTCCATTTGAATGGAAAAATATTACAGTAAGGTACTTAATTGTTACCCAGAAATGATTTGATATTGATATAAATACGGCTGCATGGGGCATTTAAACAACAGCATTTTAATAAAAAGGGGGGAATGTATAGACTACATAAAGATAGTCAGAGGTCACTGACAAACACAATCTAGCTCCAAACCTGACAAGGTAGCATACAAATCCACAGGACTGGCTGATGCAATTCCATTAGAGAAGACATTACATTTCATTGGATGCAGTCTTGGGGAAAATACAATAACTTTCAGCAAATTGGGCATCATTTCAGATTCCCAAACCAATAAGGAGCTAATAGAACAAGGTCAGGAGAAAATGGGTACGACGTGTGAAATCACATGTTCTCAAGAACAAGCTGTAGGCCCCCTCTCACTGAAGAGACCCAAGCTGACAGAATTATGTCTTCCTCTGCCATAACGACTGTGTCGTGCCGATCCAATATTTCACTGAGCCGCACAGAGAGAAGGGTGCTGCCATCTGAAATGTAAAGATAATTATATAGGCCAAGGCAAATATTTGTTTGTGCATTTAATGTGATTTTTATATATGCTGGCAACCTGATCCAATAAATCGCTTGCTGACTTGAACGTATCAGGCATAAAAATAAAGTATTAAATTAATCCGCAGTTAGTCTTCTAATTGAAGTGTGGGCTCGCACCCTGTTTCGCCCACAGAAAGTGCCAAGTCTAAGATCACATTAAATTGCTCTTGTCATGTGTTTAAGACACTTGGCAATGGAATCCTCAGCCCTGTAGTGTTCCTAAAGACAACCATGCGGCTTGGGCCCAACATGGCACTACAGTGGTGGCTCCACTAAAAGTTTTGCGATTATGCTGTGGGACTTTAAGGTCATTTGTGGTTTAGTACGGTATCCTGCGTCACCACTTCATTGCTCCAGACCAGCGCAAGGGGGAGTTAGAGCACCGATTATGCTTTTGGCGCTACTGTGTCTCTAATTGACAATGAATGGGAAACATAAACCTAAATAGAAATGGATAATTGTGCACGACTTCAATATTTAAAAAAAATGGTCGTTACATTAAGGTTATTATTCTACGAGAAACTTAGACTACAATAGGGTGTGGAAATTATAGGATTATTTTGCTTTTACTGTAGTACTGTAGCCTACTCCCGACCGGTCACGTTGTACAGCACCTGAGTGGCGCAGCGGTCTAAGACCCTGCATCGCAGTGCAAGCTGTGTTGCTACAGATGCTGGTTCAATACCCATGCAGGCCTCAACTGGGAAACCCATGAGATGACTATAGGTTTTTGATTATTATTATTATTACTATTATTAATTTAGATTCATATAAAAGCCCCTTGGATATCCTCACAGATATATTATTAACCCTGTTATTAGCAGGTCATATTGGTTACGGCTCCCGAGTGGCACACAATGGGATTGCCTTGCAGTTCTCCAGCTGTATCCACTGAAATAGCGGTGGGCGTGCAAGGTTCAAGGCACGAGGGCAGGGGGCACGGGATGGGCCACAGAGCGGTGCACAGAAGACGGACCTAGCCCATGGGGAAGGGAGGAAGAGGAAGGGGTGGTGGACCCACACCCCGCCCCATTGGGTAGCACAGAGCAACACTTTAAGGGGCATTGCACTAATAATGGCGCTGACTAGGGAAACGTTCCCGCTGTTCTTAGTGCCAGTCTGCACGTTCAAACTAAAACAATGTAACTAATAATGGCGTGAAAAATGCCCCGTAGATATGAATTTGGAGGGCAGATATGATTAAATATTAAAGCATTAGACCTCTCACTAAAGGCGTCAGTCAAAAGTTATACTTAAATCAGAACTGGATTTAAGGAAAAATGACATGAAAAGCACACATTTGTAAATCCCAAACTCTAAAAGTAATAAAAGGAAAGGTAGACACAAGACGTAAACAAGATGCTGTGTTTTTATTTACAGTAGTGATGGACAGCTGGTGGCATTTTGAAAACAGGTTTTCAAACACTTGTAGCCCAATTAGCAGGACAATAGACTCTTATAGCCCGGCTACTGTAGGTGTACTTGCAATGTACTCAATGCTTAATTAAGTACTCTAAGTGTTACAAAAAAGTGTAAAATTTCTAACTCAAAACAGCAGTACAGTATCTCTTCGTCAACATCTTTATGCTTTCGTTAATTAAATAACTAGAAAAAGACATTCAAAATGCAGATGCTACCCGTAACCACGAGAGGACTTGAAAATGAGCCGGCGCTGAGAGGATCACCAAAACTAAAGGTGTTTTGGTTTCAGTGCATTTTCTTTAAAAAAAAAAGTATATAGCCTATCAATGTGTAGGCATACTGTGTAATAAAATCGATAATAAAATAAAGGTTAAATAAAAATAAATAAATGAATGTGTACTAAAAACGTGAATGTGTTTTTGCAGAGCATACAACCATGCCGACAACCATCCGTGGAGATCAGTGGACAAAGAGCTGGACAATGGGCCGCACCGAAAAAAACACATTGGTTGCCAAGAAAGCGGTTAGTTTTGCTAGATTCTTCAAATGTGTACGCAGCATGTGTGTGTTGGAGTCACTTTTAGTTCTTAATTGATCTACCGTTTCTATCATAGGCCACTGTGATTGATGAGGGCTCAGGGCGGTACCATTCTGCTCATCTGATGAAGGTGCACATGGATCAGATTCAAACTTTGAAGACCGAGATCGAGTCATTGAAGGCAGACCAGCAGAAAGAGAAGCATTATCGGAGGGCAGAGATACGGGCGACAGCTGATGCATTGGTCCAGAGATAGGCGGCATTGGCGGAAAGTCAGGCGGAGAATGGCGCATTGAAGAGGGCGAGGAACGAGATGGAGTCACAATCCATGCCAGGCACACCTGTGAGCTCTGGAACTCCACCTCCGACAGGCAGAGTCAACATACATGGCGGGTTCATCAGGTCGTCGGGTTCACCCTGACATTTCCATTCCTCTACTGACAACAGAACTTGACCAACTGCTCACCAGGCATAGCAAGGGCCACCCGGACCGTTATGCTGTTCTGCTATTCCAAGGATGTGTAACCAAAGAGAGATACCACGAGTGGGCACAGAATACCAACTGGGATGGATCCCGAGGCAAATATGGCTTACCAGTGAACCCGGGTGTTCATCATTAATACTGTGTCTCAGAAGTTTCTGTTCATTACTGATGCAACCTGAAAAAGCATTAAAGACAGAGTTAATGAGTACTTTAGGTCACCGAGAATATCTGGACATGGCCTGCTCTCCCTTATGTAAGGAATTAGGCACTTTTCCATGTTTACTAAAGTATGTAATGTAGGCTATGTTTACTTGTCAGACTGCACAGTAGCCTAATAAAAAAATGCAGGTGGCTTATATCTTCAAAATGCTTTAAATGCATTATTATCCAAATGTAAAAGCATATACTGTACAGTACTGTATTTCTTCATCAGCATCCTTATGCTTTCGTTGATAAAAATACTCTTTCAAAATGCAGATGTTTATTTAGTTATGGATCTATAACGAATTACTATGGGAATAAATATTACTGAATTACAGAAATATTGGAACAAAGTAGACTAATGAAGGTAAACAAATTGTTGCTTACTGGAAAATACTCTTTCAAACCCAAACGGTCACGTTGTACAGCGCCATTATGGCTATTAGCAGGTAGTTGGACAATAGACTTGCCTAGAAGGAGGGTAGGGGGAGAATTCTATCGTCAAATGTATTTCTTAGTTAGGTTGGCTGTATCACAACCGGACGTGATTGGTTGCAATTTCAGTTTAATCCACTAGAAAAGACCAAACAAATAATACAACAAAAATTATTATTATTATGTATCACATCCGACCGTGATTTTGAGTCCCATAGGGCGGCGCACAATTGACCCAGCGTTTCTCTCCCTCTAAAAAATAAATATTATTTTGGCTTTTATTCAGATTACAATCGCTCACTTTCATAAAAAATAAAAAATAAAATAACCTCCAAAATATTGTTACATATTATCAAGTAGATGGCACAGTCATATAGCCTGGCACCTACATAAAGTTAAGTGACTCACTCATTCATGGCTTCTTTCTGATAGTCTTTAATAAAGAAATGTTTTTGTTATCCTGACCTGGACACCATTTACAGTAGCCCTCCTGACTGGCGCAGCAGTCTAAGACACTGCATCACAGTGCAAAATGCATTGCTACAGATGCAGGTTCGATACCCGTGCCGGCGTCCACCGGGAGACCCATATGTAATTATTGGCGGTCACACCAATCGATATACTGTAGGCGAGATACCCGTGCCGGCGTCCACCGGGAGACCCATATGTAATTATTGGCGGTCACACCAATCGATATACTGTAGGCGACATGAGTCTCACTAGTGTTGTGGTGTAGGTCTTATTTAAAGTTAGAAAAAGTTATGCTTATTTACATAAGCATTCAGACCCTTCGCTATGAGACTCGAAATTAAGCTCAGGTGCATCCTGTTTCCAATGGTTCTACAACTTGATCAGAGTCCACCAGTTGTAAATTCAATTGATTGGACATGATTTGGAAAGGCACACACCTGTCTATATAAGGGCCCACAGTTGACAGTGCATGTCAGAGCAAAAACCAAGCCATGAGGTCGAAGGAATTGTCCGTAAAGCTCCGAGACAGGATTGTGTTGAGGTACAGATCTGGGGAAAGGTACCAAAAAATGTCTGCAGCTTTGAAGGTCCCCAAGAACACAGTGGCCTCCATCACTATTCAATGGAAGAAGTTTGGAACCACCACGATTCTTCCTAGAGCTGGCCGCCCGGCTAAACTTCTCAATCGGGGGAGAAGATCCTTAGTCAGGGAGGTGACTCTAACACACTCTGACAGAGCTCCAGAGTTCCTCTGTGGAGATGGGAGAACCTTCCAGAAGGACAACCATCTCTGCAGCACTCCACCAATCAGGCCTTTATGGTAGAGTGGCCAGACGGAAGCCTCACAGCCCGCTTGGAGTTTGCCAAAAGGCACCTAAAGACTCTCAGACCATGAGAAACAAGATTCTCTGGTCTGATGAAAGAAAGATTATTGCCCTTTGTGTTGTTGTCTGCGCCCAATAATGTTTGTACCCTGTTTTGACCTGTTACCATGTTGTTATCATGTTGTGTTGCTACCATGCTGTGTTGTCATGTGTTGCTGTCATGCTATGTTGTTGTCTTAGGTCTCTCTTTTTGCAGTGTTGTCTCTCTTCTCGTGATGTGTGTTTAGTCCTATATTTTTATTAAATGTATTTTTAATCCCAGCCCCTGCAGAAGGCCTTTTGCATTTTGGTAGGCCGTCATTGTGAATAAGAATTTGTTCTTAACTGATTTGACTAGTTAAATAAAGGTTAAATAAATGAAAATAAAAGATTGAACTCTTTGGTCCGAATTCCAAGTATCAAGTCTGGAGGAAACCTGGCACCATCCCTACGGTGAAGGATGATGGTGGCAGCATCATGCTGTGGGGATGTTTTTCAGTGGCAGGGACTGGGAGACTAGTCAGGATCGAGGCAAAGATGAACGGAGCAAAGTAGAGAGAAATCCTTGATGAAAACCTGCTCCAGAGCTCTCAGGACCTCAGACTGGGGCAAAGGTTCACCTTCCAACAGGACAACAACCCTAAGCACACAGCCAAGACAATGCAGGATTGGCTTCGGGAGAAGTCTATGAATGTCCTTGAGTGGCCCAGCCAGAGCCCGGACTTGAACCTATCGAACATCTCTGGAGAGACCTGAAAATAGTTGGGCAGCAACGCTCCCCATCCAACCTGACAGAGCTTGAGAGGATCCGCAGAGAAGGGGAGAAACTCCCCAAATAAAGCTGTGCCAAGATTGTAGCGTCAGACCCAATAAATATTTGAGGCTGTAATCGCTGCCAAAGGTGCTTCAACAAAGTACGGAGTAAAGGGTCTGAATCCTTATGTATTTTTTGTTTTTAATAAATTAACAAAAATGTCTAAAAAACTGTTTTTGCTTTGACATTATGAGGTATTGTGTGTAGATTGATGAGGTGGAAAAAACATTTTAGAATAAGGCTGTAACAAAACAAAATGTGGAAAAACTCAAGGGGTCTGAATACTTTTCGAAGGCACCGTATGAATATATTAGGCCTACCTGCATTAACCTGCGCTGTCTAGACTGCCTCATTAAATACTGTTGTTGTAACGTTCTGTTGCATAATTCAAGAAGTGTGTAGGATACCTTCAGATTAAAATTCAACACGCTTGGCTCTAGATAACACATATCTATACATAGTTTGCGAGATCAGACATAATATCACTATAATCTGAGTGTTCATTTTCGGAAGTTGCTTTCATTTCAGTGCATCTAATTTATAAACATTTCAACTCTAATTAAATTATTAATTATTTGATGGGTGCAAGAAATGTACACCCATCAAAACAAAGTTATTTCTTCCCTTTTTTGTGATGTAAATGTCGAGATGATGCATTAAATCCCTGACAAAGCTTTAGCGTTCTTATAGATGCAACGGAAAGACAATCTATTCCATTAAGGCCATTTCAGCCATTACCGGGGTGTGTTTGACAGGTCATTACAAACATTTCCACGGTCGTAACGTTAACAGGAAAAAACAACAGGCACAAGCAAGAGTATGAAAGAGTCGCAGGAGTCCAATGAAAGCCATCAATCCAGCGAGATTTAAGTGCCAAGTGAATTTTGCACCCCTCAAACACAAGAAATAGATGGCTGAAAAAGAGAGATCCCCCCCCAGGTGGGTGGGGCATGCAAATTGCACATTTTATTATTATTATTTTACCTTTATTTAACTAGGCAAGTCAGTTAAGGAAAAAATTATTTTGTCAATGACGGCCTAGGAACAGGTTCATGGGCAGAACCTCTCAGAGTAAGAGTGCTGATCTTGGATCAGGTCTTCCATGTCCATAATAATCGGATCCACTATGATCTAAAAGGTTAAACTGATCCTAGATCAGCATACTGTAGGGTTGGGCAGTATACCGTATTTTATACCATTGAGCTCCAAAAGTATAGGGACACCGGAAATTTTTGTTGTTTTGGCTCTGTACTCCAGCACTTTGGATTTACATTTACATTTAACATTTAAGTCATTTAGCAGACGCTCTTATCCAGAGCGACTTACAAATTGGTGCATTCACCTTATGATATCCAGTGGAACAACCACTTTACAATAGTGCATCTAACTCTTTTAAGGGGGGGGGGGTTAGAAGGATTACTTTATCCTATCCTAGGTATTCCTTAAAGAGGTGGGGTTTCAGGTGTCTCCGGAAGGTGGTGATTGACTCCGCTGACCTGGCGTCGTGAGGGAGTTTGTTCCACCATTGGGGTGCCAGAGCAGCAAACAGTTTTGACTGGGCTGAGCGGGAACTGTACTTCCTCAGAGGTAGGGAGGCGAGCAGGCCAGAGGTGGATGAACGCAGTGCCCTTGTTTGGGTGTAGGGCCTGATCAGAGCCTGAAGGTACGGAGGTGCCGTTCCCCTCACAGCTCCGTAGGCAAGCACCATGGTCTTGTAGCGGATGCGAGCTTCAACTGGAAGCCAGTGGAGAGAGCGGAGGAGCGGGGTGACGTGAGAGAACTTGGGAAAGTTGAACACCAGACGGGCTGCGGCGTTCTGGATGAGTTGTAGGGGTTTAATGGCACAGGCAGGGAGCCCAGCCAACAGCGAGTTGCAGTAATCCAGACGGGAGATGACAAGTGCCTGGATTAAGACCTGCGCCGCTTCCTGCGTGAGGCAGGGTCGTACTCTGCGAATGTTGTAGAGCATGAACCTACAGGAACGGGTCACCGCCTTGATGTTAGTTGAGAACGACAGGGTGTTGTCCAGGATCACGCCAAGGTTCTTAGCACTCTGGGAGGAGGACACAATGGAGTTGTCAACCGTGATGGCGAGATCATGGAACGGGCAGTCCTTCCCCGGGAGGAAGAGCAGCTCCGTCTTGCCGAGGTTCAGCTTGAGGTGGTGATCCGTCATCCACACTGATATGTCTGCCAGACATGCAGAGATGCGATTCACCACCTGGTTATCAGAGGGGGGAAAGGATAAGATTAATTGTGTGTCGTCTGCATAGCAATGATAGGAGAGACCATGTGAGGATATGACAGAGCCAAGTGACTTGGTGTATAGCGAGAATAGGAGAGGGCCTAGAACAGAGCCCTGGGGGACACCAGTGGTGAGAGCACGTGGTGCGGAGACAGATTCTCGCCACGCCACCTGGTAGGAGCGACCTGTCAGGTAGGACGCAATCCAAGCGTGGGCCGCGCCAGAGATGCCCAGCTCGGAGAGGGTGGAGAGGAGGATCTGATGGTTCACAGTATCAAAGGCAAAGGATTTGAAATGATACAATGACTATGAAGTTAAAGTGCAGACTTTCAGCTTTAATTTGAGGGTATTTTCATCCAAATCATGTAAACCGTTTAGAAATTACAGCACTTTTTGTACATAGTCCTAGTATTTTAGAGGACCAAAAGTATTGGGACAAATCCACTTGAGTGTGTATTAAAGTAGCAAAAAGTGAAGTATTTGGTCACATATTCCAATGACTACATCAAGCTTGTGACGACATTTGTTGGATGGTTGTGTTTCATTATTTTGTGCCCAATAGAAATTAATGGTAAATAATGTAGTGTCATATTGAAGTCACTTTGATTGTAAATAAGAATATAATATGTTTCTCTAAACACTTCTACATTAATGTGAATGCTACCATGATTAAGGATAATCCTGAATGAATCGTGAGAAAGTTACAAACCGAAAAATATCATACCCCTAAAACTAACTAAGCTAACCTCGCACCATTACAATAACAGGGGAGGTTAGCATTTTTGGCGAGGTATGATATTTACGCCTCTGTAACGGTCTCACTCATCATTATTCACGACTCATTCAGGATGAACTAAATATTTAACCAAATAGCTTCCCGGACTATCTGCATTTATCATCTTTGCACTAACTGTTTTGACACATCACATACACTGCTGCTGCTGTTTATTATCTATCCTGTTGCCTAGTCACTTTACCCTGACCTATATGTACATACAGTATCTACCTCAATTACCTCGTACCCCTGCACATCGACTCATTACTAGTATCCCGTGTATATAGCAAAGTTATCTTTACTCATTGTGTATATATTTTAATGCCCCGCAAGGGCATGCATTTTAAGCCCGAGCCCTACACTATGTTCAGGCCCTACCCTACCTAGGCCCATTTGCTTCTGCCAAATTTAAGGCCAGCCCTGCCCGAAACCCAAAACCGTAAATAACTTCTTCCATTAGTAAATCCATTAGCTGTTCTGCTCTGTCTGTCACTCAATCCCTGCGCGCAGCTCGCTCTGCATGCGCTCAGCTCACGGTGGCTCACGGAGTCATTGAGTATCTATAGCAACGGCTCCGCTTGGGCTGCTCTGCTCAATGAAGACACATGACAAAACTCAAGGAAAATGATTATTTTCAGTTAAATAATCTCTCCTGTTTTATATTTGACAAGGTTGAAGCACTTCTAACACCATGTGATGATCTGAGATATGACTGTACTGCGCAGCAGAGCACGAGAAAATTGGTGCAGCTTCATAATGTCAGTAATCAATTTTGTGATACCCGAGCCCTGCCCGGTCCCTAGTAATTGATGCAAAAAACTGGCCCTACCTAAACAGGCCCTACCTAACAGGCCTTACCTGTCGGGGCCCGTCGTGCTCGGTTCAGGTCGCGGATCTCTAATTTATTCCTTGTGTTATTATTCGTATATTTGTCTCTCTGCAGTGTTGGGAAGGACCCGTAAGTAAGCATTTCATTGTTAGTCTGCACCTGTTGTTTACGAAGCACGTGACCAATAACATTTGATTTGACTGTACACTCGTCAGCCCGCATGGTCAATGCAGCAGATAAAACAAATATGTTGATGAAAATGATGCTGCTTCCCACTTTGCTTCTAAATATAAATCCACAAGTGTTCTATAATAACACTATTAGATTGTGTATCTTACTGTCTGCAAACAGCTAGTTTGACTTTTCTTAGAAAGTCGCGGCTAAAAAAAAATGCATTAGGAGCTAATACTAATCGCTTGTTAGCTGGCTAGCTAATAGAGCCGGATACCAGTGCTGGTGTAGGCCTAAATCAGAATGGTGTTTGTGTAACAGTACCTTCTAAATCAGAGATAAATAGGTGAAACATGAATATGCTCGCTACATTAAGAGAAAACATGCAATGTACCCAAAGATTATAGGGTCCCACTCCCCCAGGGAAACACAGACCAACACTGGTCCCTACCGTCACAATAACTCCTCCATAGAGATCCTATTACTATTCTAATTCTATGAACACCTCTCTAGCCGTTTCATTCGTTGTCATGTCAAATAACTATGTGTTCAAAGTGCCCACTATTACATTATATCTATCAAATTAGAATAATCATTCTATTTCCGTGATTCCAACAGTTCACCAAAGTGTTTTGCTCTAAAATCACAAGTCAAATCGCAATTGTAAAATTTGGTTAAAAGTAAAGGCCTAGATTTTTGACCATATCGTGGAGCCCTACATGGCAGTGTGGAAATGATCTCAAATGAAATCAACTTTTGGTTAAAGTTTGATTGAACCTGTATAAAACAATAAGAATGGAGAAAGACCCATTGAAATCACTTAGAATGTATGTGTTGCCACCCTAAGGTCACGCACTACTCATAAAGCACATTTAGAACTTTTATTATTAACAAACATAAAACACCGTCAAAAATGTGTAAAAAATATTGATATTTTGGCCATATTGCCCAGCCATTGATCAGCACCTGTACTCTGAGACGCTTTATCCATACCTCCCCCTGGACCAACATGGGTATCCTGTCCTCACTCGGTCTCCATGCTTTGAACTCCAGCTTCCTCTCTTATTCATCAGCGGGTGTTAAACAATAGCCAAAACTCCTTCCCATAAACCGTCCCTGCTCGCAACAATAGCAGGCCGTAATGAAACCATTTCTATAAACTTTTGCCAGTGAGCCAATAATAAACTCTCCAATAAATGCCTGGGACTCGTTATTCCGCAAAGCAGGAAGGAAGGGAACAACGGTTGGTACACTATGCCACGGTCACTGCGACTCTTTTTATGGGCCATCTGGGGACCATTGTTACCAAGTTTACTGGGAATGAGATGGACCTAGCTAGACTACTGAGGGAAGAGCACCCTTTGCCTAGTATTCAAGACTGTTGGGAGGTTGACGCAATGTTCACAACATTGCGAATGTTTAGATTGTTCTTAATTTGGCTGAATCCCACTGAGAAAATGCAAAGTAGAACCAATGACTTATTGTACAAGACCAAACATCTCAGAGGAGTATTAATCCTAACTAACGTAAACCTAACTTAACTTCGGTTAACCAAAACATTTAGTAATGCCAATGAAGGTCTACCTTAACAGCTATAAGAAATCATGCCCTTGTTTGACAGCAAATTAAGGCACGTTAACAGCTGAGATTTATCGAATCATCCCAACATACAATTAGAAAGGAAAAATGATCGGGGTGAATTTATATACGTAAGCGCACACATGCACACACACAATGCTCACAAGTGTGTGTAATAGAAGCTAGATTCCTAGTTGCCTTTCACTTGTTTAGTCGGCATACAGTTGGTAACCTTCAAACCCATAGCAAGGTCTCATAAGATTCGTCGAGCTGTCATTAAAATGTATTTGTTACAAATAACAGGAACATGTCATTTAAAATTCCAGTACTGTTTTTAAAGTTAAGGAGAACTTAGCGGTTTGCAAGTGGTAATGCAAACAAGCAAGCACTCAGAAAGAACAGTACCAGGCACTCTGCTATCTCTCCCTAAACTAAAAAAACATACGGTTGTTGTCAATGACAGTGACCGCCAAGGCCACCGACAGATACGTTTCCTCAGCTGACAAAACAACTAGTGTTTATACCAGCCTTAAAGAAGAAAAACTCTGTTTCAGCGGGGGGGGGGGGGGGGGTTATTATATGTCTACCTCTGACAGATTTTACGTCTCTAACGATGCTGGAAAGCCATGGATTTGTCTTTCGACAAATTGCGGGGTTTACCAAAAAGAAAAGTCCCACATGCAACTTGCTAGGAATGTGTATCCTGTATGTGGGTAATTCTCAATGCAGAGTCAGTCAGGGTGGAGTGAGTAGGCTATTGCTAGCGCCGCTATCAGCTTTTCTCATATCATGAGTGGCTCAAATGACTTATGCTGTCATTTTTTCTGCAGGCTTCGGGGCCTGTGATTCGAGCTAGGCTAAGAGAAGCCTGCTGTCTCTGTACCAATCAGCTGTGGTGTCTGAAAAGATGGACAGGGACATGCTGGGAAGAGAGGACACTCACAGTCGCAGACACACACACTGCTGCCCTCACACATGCGCGCACAAAAGCATGGACCAGGGATTTTTCTGCCATTATAATACTTGGGCAGTCCAAACAGTGTAAAAACATAAATAAATACAAACATTTACAAAAAAAATTATACATTTTCAGGATGGAAAAACGCTTTCAGTGTAAACTAAAACAACTAAAGCCAGATATAAAGTACACTACATGACCAAAAGTATGTGGACACCTGAACATCTCATTCCAAAATCATGGGCATTGATATGGAGTTGGTCTCCTCTTTGCTGCTAGAACATCCTCCACTCTTCTGGGAAGGCTTTCCACACTACATGTTGGAACACTGCTGCAGGGACTTGCTTACGTTCAGCCACAAGAGCATTAGTGAGGTCGGGCACGGATGTTGGACGATTAGGCCTTGGCTCACAGTCAGCGTTCCAATTCATCCCAAAGGTGTTCGATGGGGTTGAGGTCAGGGCTCCTTGCAGGCCAGTCAAGTTCTTCCACACAGATCTCGACAAACCATTTCTGTATGGACCTCGCTTTGTGCACGGGGGCATTGTCATGGGGGCATTGTCATGCTGAAAAAGGAAAGGGCTTTCCCCAACCTGTTGCCACAAAGTTGGAAGCACAGAATTGTCTAGAATAATATTGGATGCTGTAGCTTTAAGATTACCCTTCAATGGAACTAAGGGGCCTGATCCACGAAAAACAGCCCCAGACCCTTATTCCTCCTGCACCAAACTTTATAGTTGGCACTATGCATTCGGGCAGGTAGCATTCCCCTGGCTTCAGCCAAACCCACATTCGTCCGTCGGACTGCCAGATGGTGAAGCGTGATTCATCACTCCAGAGAACGCGTTTCCACTGCTCCAGAGTCCAATGGTGGCGAGCTTCACACCACTCCAGTCGACGCTTGGCCTTGCGCATGGTGATCTTAGGCTTGTGTGCGGCTGCTCGGCCATGGAAACCATAAAGCTCCCAACGAACAGTTCTTGTGCTGACGTTGCTTCCAGAGGCAGTTTGGAACTCGTAGCGAGTGTTGCAACCGAGGACAGAAGATTTTTAGAACGCTACGCGCTTCAGCACTCGGCGGTCCCGTTATGTGAGCTTGTGTGGCCCACCACTTCGCAGCTGAGCCGGTGTTGCTCCTAGACGTTTCCACATCACAATAACAGCACTTACAGTTGACCAGGGCAGCTCTAGCAGGACAGAAATTTGACGAACTGACTTCTTGGAAAAGTGCCATCATATGACAGTGCCATGTTGAAAGTCACTGAGCTCTTCAGTAAGGCTATTCTACTGCCAATGTTTGTCTATGGATATTGCATGGCTGTGTGCTCAATTTTATACACCTGTCAGCAACGGGTATGGCTGAAATAGCCAAATCCAGTAATTTGAAGGTGTGTCCACATACTTTTGTACATATAGTGTATCTAGAAACAATATTATAATATAATAATATCATCTTTGAGAATTAACAATTACCAAAATAAAAGCTTGACAGTCGGGGAGAATTTAAAACTCCAAAAACAATGCAATTAGCAGTAATGATTTTGTTATTATGTTTGAGCAAAATAACACAGCATTAGCCATGGCAAAATGAATCAAATTGCAGGAAATTAGATTTAAAACTGTAAAAAAAAAAAAAAAATGTATCTCAGCTCCATGGCAAAGTGTAGAATTGCAGGAAATGTGCATTAAAACTGCAAAAATATTTCTCAGCTATATGGAGAAATTTGTAGAATTGCAGGAAATTGGCAAAAAGAAATATGCTAAAATGTCTACACCGCCAAGATGGGAGCCTCCCCCCAAAAAATGTAAATGCAGCCGTGCCAACCGCGCCCATTACCACGCCCACCACCTAAGGCCCTTTTCGATCGAGAATAAATCCTGAGCACACACACGCACACGCGCGCAGTGGTCGAAAAGCACTGGGGAACTCCCGTCCCAAGGTTTTTTTTAGTAAAGGTCTCGGCAGGTCTCAACCTGACTAATGACTAATTACAGACACAAAGAGAGACAGAGGGGCATACTAGTGGAGGTAGAAGGCAAAGAGGGAGATTAGGGAGTATGGATAAGTGTAGCTGTGGCACAAGTACATTTTTGTAATCCACTTAACTAAATGTAATGTCTAGTGACACCAAGCAGTAAAAAAAAAACTTAAGCGGCCTGCCAGGACTGGTTCCAAGTCGCTCATTTTACAGAAAGATGACAAGAACACATAGTACTTACAAACATATGCCACAAAATATTGTTTGTTTCAGTGAAGTTTAAATGTGGGTTACCATTCATACTTTGATAAAACAATGCTGGCTATCATTTCAAATTAAAATCTCTACTGAACCTACAAATCACAGATAAAAAAAATGTTCTCTAAATTTGAACCAGCATGCAGTCTAGTACACTACTACATAGTCTGCCACGTGACCAAATGAGTCATCTCCCTCCCTTCCTATCAGTTTCCTCGCTTCCCTCTGTCTTCCCAGCAGCTCCCTAGCGGTCATTCCGCAAATTATTCCTGTCATCGGGCTTGGGTGTGTGCATACGGCCACACCACTCTCCATTGTACTACGTCAGTCCCTCCCCTCTCAAGCCAAGCCCCTCTAGAACAATTAAGAGGCTTGGGACCGGCTAGCAGGAGTGTGGCCCATAGACCTCTTCTATTGGATGAGTAGACCCACAGTGGACTGGTGGGAAATGAAGAGGAAACAATGAGAACAGGGGGGCTGCCAAGTTCTACGAGGGAACTTTATAGACTTGGATGGGGGCTAATTATGGTATTTTGAAAGGGTAGTAGCGAGCTACTAACCTCAATTAGGAAGCCAAGTTGGGCCACAAGGCATCCATTTGGGCTGTTTATAACACTGTTATGTAGACTGGATGGAAACCACATTGAAACTGAAGTGCTGTTAACACTATTCAGCATTTCTACTTTCAATGCAACCTGAGCGAATCACATTTGGTCTGAAGTCTTCCAAAATAACTATGTAAAAAAAAAAAATCAGGCCTACCCACTCAATAAAATAAAGGCAGCAAGACCGTAGTCTCAATCCACCCGCCCACAAAGGAAAGACCCACGGGTCTAGTCTCTAGACCAGCACAGCTCCATTTAGGGCCTACTCATCGATCACATTTACCTCATTGCTTTATCCGTCTCTGAGTGTTTCCCATGGTCATAATTTGATCACGTATTCCAGCCTATTCCAACCACTATCTCAGCACGCTCCTCACCGCAAATAACCGCTCTTTGTTCAGCAGGCACATAACCACCAATTAAAAACAAAGATTGAGTCGTTAGGTTATGCCGAAACAAATGTGTCAGTCTAGTAAAGGGATGAAACAGTGACTCCCTCTTTCCTTCAATAAACCCATTCGTCTTTCCTTTATGTGGTACAGTGTATTTGGAAAGTATTCAGACCCCTTGACTTTTTCAACATTTTGTTACGTTACAGCCTTATTCTAAAACGGATTAAATAAATAAAAAACTCCTCAATCTACACACAATACCCCTTCATGAAAAAGCGAAAACAAGTTTTCAAGAAAAATAAGTATTCAGACCCTTTGCTATGAGACTCGAAATTGAGCTCAGATGCATCCTGCTTCCATTGCTCATCCTTGAGATTTTTCTACAACTTCACATGATTTGGAAAAGCACACACCTGTCTATAAAGTATCACAGTTGACAGTGCATGTCAAAGAAAAGCTTTCATTGTTTAAGTGACATGCTACAGCACATCATGGAGTGTACTGTGGCTGAGGTGCACAGTGAGCAAGTAGACACTGCCTGGGATCGGTCTGTTGAGGAGCTGGAAGCGTTCATTTCAATCCTGTACGTCTGCGGAGCATTCGATGGAAAGAGTGTTTATATGGAGAGGGATACCTTTCTTTGGCGAAACTATGTCACAGCATCACTTCAGAGAGATAATGCTGTGGGGTTAAGACGACCAAATGAAGCATTCAATGAAAATAACACCCTCCCTACAAGCAAACATGGGGAGGTTTGATAATGCTGTGGGTTTGTTTTGCTGCCTCTGGTACTGGGGGCCTTGAACAAGTGTAAGGCATCATGAAATCAACAGAATATCAAGGTGTTTTGTAGTCCAATGTTCAACCGAGTGTACAAAAACTGGGTCTCCATTGAAGGTTGTAGGTCTGTTTTTGCTTTGTCATTATGGGGTACTGTGTGTATATATTGATGAGGATTTTTATTTATTTCATCCATTTTAGAATAAGGCTGTAACGTTGGAAAAAGTCAAGGGGTCTCAATACTTTCCGCAGGCACTGTATCTCTACAAACCCACACTACCTTCACCCATGTTCCCTATGTTGCTTTCTTCACTTGTTCTTCTCCTGATTTGATAACATCTAGACTCAGTAAGACGTATAAAAGGTGCTTACACATGGGCGGCGGTAAACGGCAATTGAACCGCGAGAAAATCTGCCTACCGTGTGTAGAGACCAGCAGTCCCGGGTTGTTGTCAGCTCGCATGTTGTCAACGTTGTTTGATTGGTTGACAAGATGAACTCTGCACATTGGTCAACCATGTATTTTGCCGCCCTACTCCCATTGAAGTCTGAGACCTTCGCCGCTTACCAAGGCACGTCTTAAAAGTGTTGTTGTGTACTGTTTTTGCTACCTTTTTTTATTTATTTTTATTTCATTGAACCTTTATTTAACTAGGAAAGTCAGTTAAGAACAAATTCCTATTTACAATGACGGCCTACCCCGGCCTCCCCTAACCCGGACGACGCTGGGCCAATTGTGCGACGCCCTATGGGACTCCCGATCACGGCCGGTTGTGATACAGCCCGGGATCGAACCAGAGTCTGCATTGACGCCTCTAGCACTGAGACGCAGCGCCTTAGACCGCTGCGTCACTTCTTTCACCTGTGTAACATTGTCTTCCTCCTGCTTATTCTGGGGTTCTGACTGAATGCAGTGGTAAATGTGCTGCTCACAATTGACAGCGGCAACACGGACCTGTTCAATTGACAAGAAGGGTATTGATATAGCTGCGTTTAGGCATGGCTTCCTTGTTTTGAGTCTTAAGTGTGTTACTTATTCTGCTGGAGATGACCTAGTATTTTATATTACAGTTGTTTTTCCCATTTGTAACTCATCCACCAAAAATCACAATATGCGGTTTACATTGTTTTATCTGTGCTGGTCTAATTCCTATAATGAAAAAGCAGAAGATCTGTGCACTCTCGGTTAGTAAAAATAGTTCATATGGTGCTCTACGATGTCCCAGGTTTGTGCCATTTAAGAATATACAATTTTATTTTTTACTTCAAGTAAGATGTTTATATGTTATTTACATTTACATTTACATTTACATTTAAGTCATTTAGCAGACGCTCTTATCCAGAGCGACTTACAAATTGGTGCATTCACCTTATGATATCCAGTGGAACAACCACTTTACAATAGTGCATCTAACTCTTTTAAGGGGGGGGGGTTAGAAGGATTACTTTATCCTATCCTAGGTATTCCTTAAAGAGGTGGGGTTTCAGGTGTCTCCGGAAGGTGGTGATTGACTCCGCTGACCTGGCGTCGTGAGGGAGTTTGTTCCACCATTGGGGTGCCAGAGCAGCGAACAGTTTTGAGTGGGCTGAGCGGGAACTGTACTTCCTCAGAGGTAGGGAGGCGAGCAGGCCAGAGGTGGATGAACGCAGTGCCCTTGTTTGGGTGTAGGGCCTGATCAGAGCCTGAAGGTACGGAGGTGCCGTTCCCCTCACAGCTCCGTAGGCAAGCACCATGGTCTTGTAGCGGATGCGAGCTTCAACTGGAAGCCAGTGGAGAGAGCGGAGGAGCGGGGTGACGTGAGAGAACTTGGGAAAGTTGAACACCAGACGGGCTGCGGCGTTCTGGATGAGTTGTAGGGGTTTAATGGCACAGGCAGGGAGCCCAGCCAACAGCAAGTTGCAGTAATCCAGACGGGAGATGACAAGTGCCTGGATTAGGACCTGCGCCGCTTCCTGCGTGAGGCAGGGTCGTACTCTGCGAATGTTGTAGAGCATGAACCTACAGGAACGGGTCACCGCCTTGATGTTAGTTGAGAACGACAGGGTGTTGTCCAGGATCACGCCAAGGTTCTTAGCACTCTGGGAGGAGGACACAATGGAGTTGTCAACCGTGATGGCGAGATCATGGAACGGGCAGTCCTTCCCCGGGAGGAAGAGCAGCTCCGTCTTGCCGAGGTTCAGCTTGAGGTGGTGATCCGTCATCCACACTGATATGTCTGCCAGACATGCAGAGATGCGATTCACCACCTGGTTATCAGAGGGGGGAAAGGAGAAGATTAATTGTGTGTCGTCTGCATAGCAATGATAGGAGAGACCATGTGAGGATATGACAGAGCCAAGTGACTTGGTGTATAGCGAGAATAGGAGAGGGCCTAGAACAGAGCCCTGGGGGACACCAGTGGTGAGAGCACGTGGTGCGGAGACAGATTCTCGCCACGCCACCTGGTAGGAGCGACCTGTCAGGTAGGACGCAATCCAAGCGTGGGCCGCGCCGGAGATGCCCAGCTCGGAGAGGGTGGAGAGGAGGATCTGATGGTTCACAGTATCAAAGGCAGCCGATAGGTCTAGAAGGATGAGAGCATCCTTGAGAGTTATGTATAAAAGGCATATGTACGCATTATTTACTATTTGGATTTCTTTAAAACAATGTAATTGTTGGAGTTCATCAATGATTATGGATACATTCTGCATTTAGTTTTTTGTATTTCTATTTATTATGGATCCCCATTAGCTGCTGCCAAAGCAGCAGCTACTCTTCCTGCGGTCCAGCAAAATGAAGGCAGTTTATACCATTTTAAAAACACTACAATACATTCACAGATTTCACAACACACTGTGTGCCCTCAGGCCCCTGCTCCACCACAAATCTAAATCCATGTGTATGTTGTTTGTGTGTGTGTGTGTGTGTGTGTGTGTGTGTGTGTGTGTGTGTGTGTGTGTGTGTGTGTGTGTCAATGTTTGTGCTGCTTCACAGTCCCCACTGTTCCATAAGGTGTTGTTTTATCTGTGTTTTTAAATAAAATGTTACTGCTTGCATCAGTTACTTGATGTGGAATAGAGTTCCATGTAGTCATGGCTCTATGTAGTACTGGTGTGCCTCCCATAGTCTGTTCTGGACTTGGGGACTGTGAAGAGACCTCTTGTGGCATGTCTTTTCGGGTGTGCATGGGTGTCCGAGCTGTGTGCCAGTAGTTTAGACAGACAGCTCGGTGCATTCAACATAAATACAAGCAGTGATGAAGTCAATCTCTCCTCCACTTTCAGCCAGGAGAGATTGACATGCATATTATTAATATTGGCTCTCTGTGTACATCCAAGGGCCAGCTGTGCTGCCCTGTTCTGAGCCAATTGCAATTTTCCTACGTCCTTTTTTGTGGCACTTGACCACATGACTGAACAGTCGTCAACGTGCGACAAAACTAGGGCCTGTAGGACCTGCCTTGTTGATAGGTTTATAATAGACAGACTTCTCCCCATCTTAGCTGCTACTGCATCAATATGTTCTGACCATGACAGTTTACAATCTAGGGTTACTCCAAGCAGTTTAGTCATCTCAACTTGCTCAATGTCCACATTATTTATTACAAGATTTAGTTGAGGTTTAGGGTTTAGTGAGTGTTTTGTTCCAAATACAATGCTTTTAATTTTACATTTACATTTAAGTCATTTAGCAGACGCTCTTATCCAGAGCGACTTACAAATTGGAAAGTTCATACATATTCATCCTGGTCCCCCCGTGGGAATATTTAGAAATATTTAGGGCTAACTTATTTCTTGCCACCCACTCTGCTCTTTGTTGAGTGTTGCAGTCATTTCAGTCGCTGTAGTAGCTGACGTGTATAGTGTTGAGTCATCCGCATACATAGACACTCTGGCTTTACTCAAAGTCAGTGGCATGTCATTAGTAAAAATGGAAAAAAGCAAGGGGCCTAAACAGCTACCCTAGGGAATTCCTGATTCTAACTGGATTATATTTCAGAGGCTTCCATTAAAGAACACCCTCTGTGTTCTGTTAGACAAGTAACTCTTTATCCACATTATAGCAGGGGGTATAAAGCCATAACACATACGTTTTTTTCCAGCAGCAGACTATGATCGATAATGTCAAAAGCTTGACTGAAGTCTAACAAGACAGCCCCCACAATCAAAGCCAGTTAAGCTTTAATAGAGCAGTGCATTCTAACACAATGAATTGAAATGGATTTCACCTCGTTCATATAGTTGCCAGACATTTTAAGGAATTAAATATAGACCTCCACTGGCTGAAGGAGAAGAGGATCTGGTAAAATAAGGGCATGTTGCTAATATCCTCTAGGTAGCTAGCTAGCTATCTGACTAGCTGTAAATATCTGACTGTTACAAGGATAGTATTCTGTAGACACCAAATGCATAAATAAGCAAACAAATATTAGTTAAAATATGGAACAGATAAATGAAAATATTCAACATAAAGGTATGCTACATGTTGGGATGTTGATTAAATGGAAAATCTCATCGTCCTGTTGGTTGTTTGGTCAAGAGAGTGAGGTGTGATTAATGGTTAAATTCAGTAGCAAGTGTTTGGGTGTGTTTGGGCGTGTTTGGGTGTGTTTGGGCGTGTTTGGGTGTGTGTACGTAGATGAACTGTGCAGCCTACACTTGCTGCACTCTTGTGTCTCTTGGCTTCCTGTCCTGAGTGCATGCACCAAGAAACCTGTTTGTCCAAAATCCCCACCTGAGATCTAAAGATGAACGCAACATTTGAACAGTGAGCCAAACCACACTATGTGTGTGTACACTCACCACTGTGAGGCTACGTGTGTGTTCTTCCAAGTAACGTGAACGGTGTGCACCACCTGAACTCATTAGGATCATCACCAAACTACGCTATAGCTTTGAAGCAGCTTAGAAGCCGTCAGGTGTAAATGAGTCTCTCAATACCAATGTTGCAACATACTCCTCCCTCCACTCTACAAATAGGATAACAGTGCAAAATGGCAAATGAGCTCCTTTTTCCAAGGGTTAGTCAAAATGTGGTTTATGCAGCTGCTGCAAGTTCTTCTTCCTATGAGGAAACAAGTTACTCAGTCACCTGGTTCAGTGGTTTACATTTGTCTCTTTCCAAACTCCTACCCTAAAGTTTCCAGTTCACAAACTGATTCATAACGATTACTGGCGAAGGGGTCCGCTTACTAGTCAATGGTGGGAAATGGGAAATGAACTGAAGCAGTGAGAAAACAGTGTTTTATGGAGTAAGAGAGCAGGAGGGCGAGACTTACTAAAGATGGAGAAAGAGGGGGAGCGAGGAGGGGCGAGGGAAAAACATCCCGGGTAGAGAAAAAGTAAGGATTAAGAAAACATGGCAAGAAAGACTAAAGACAGAGGGGCTGCCAAACACTGACGCGATGGAGGTGCTTCCCCTTATGTGTGCAGCTGTTTTACGAGACAGTGAGCAATACCTCCCCCCTTGTCTCCCAGACTCTGACAGGCTGGGGAATTTAACTTCTCCCTGTTAGGTGGCTTTAAAAATAGCCCTGTGGACAACGTTAAGACCCTGTAGCAATAGCAACGATAACAACCGCCTCTTGCCAAGCCTCTCAGCGCCTCGTCTGGCATCCGTTTCCAGCAGGGAGTTTTCCACAGGGACAACATATTCACAAGTGAGCGCCGTACCCTATGTCTAATTCCTGGTTGCCGTTCAACTCTTCCCTTTTACTATCTTCTTATTACTTTACCATAAATCTGTTGTGTGAGTGCTGGCGGATTCCGAGGTCATGCGTTTGTTCCTAGACTGTGCTGGGGGAGTTGACGCCCATGTGAAATGCCCTGTCTTCCAACTGCCCTGAACTTAACTCACAGACACCTGCTGAAGCCTGTTGGGGAGACAATATATGCAACAAATGGCAGGTTGGTTTGCTGAGGTCATCCCTATGTTGGACACTGTTGTTTTGTTTGTTTGAATTTTTTTTTTTCTGGACCAGACTAGCAACCTGCAATAGAAAGTTCCCGAAGATTGCTGCAGTGTTTCCGCTGCAGTCATTTAGCAGTGGTCGCTGCGCAACGGCAAAAATCATTGCTGCCACGCCCCAAAAATATAGAACATGGAAAAAAATAACATTTTTGCAATCGCGGGGAAAACTGCAGTTTGAATAGTCTTTGTTAAAAAAAAAGGGGATCCCAGCTTTCCCTTCCTACTTTATTTAGTTCTCAACTCCTAAAAATGCACAAACTGCACCATTTAAAACCCAGAGTTTTTAGCAGTGCATGGTTAAGCACCTGTAATTTGCAGTGAGGGCATAGGGGAGAGTGGGGCTAAATGTCAATTGTAGGTTAACTTGAGAAAAAACGTCACCCTACCTCAAAATCCTTTTTTGGGAGTGACTTAAATTGTGATGAGACAGATTACATTTTTAGTTGTGCAAGAGTAGTGGGAACCAGGGAAAGTGTTTGGGGAAACATTGTGACATGAAGTGGTTTCTGTGAGAATTACAGGCAGGGGTGTTTTACACCAGGTGGTGGAATACCCCAAGTTACGCTAAGTTTTTTGGGACATAAAATTCATCAATAGATTGCTAACTAGTTTTTTTTTTAAATCACATTTTGTAAATGTATATAAAAAGATATACATAGACTCGAAATTGAGCTCAGGTGCATCCTGTTTCCATTGATTATCCTTGAGATGTTTCTACAACTGTGGTAAATTCAATTGATTGGACATGATTTGGAAAGGCACACACCTGTCTATATAAGCTCCCCCAGTTGACAATGCACGTCAGAGCATTGAAGATCCCCCAAGAACACAGTGGCCTCCATCATTCTTAAATGGAAGAAGTTTGGAACCACCAAGACTCTTCCTAGAGCCAAACTGAGCAATCGGGGGAGAAGGGCCTTGGTCAGGGAGTTGACCAAGAACCCGATGATCACTCTGACAGAGCTCTAGAGTTCCTCTGTGGAGATGGGAGAACCTTCCAGAAGGACAACCATCTCTGCAGTACTAATGAGGAAGTTTTTCAGCGGCAGGGACTAGCAGACTAGTCAGGATCGAGCAAAGTACAGAGAGATCCTTGATGAAAACCTGCTCCAGAGCGCTCAGGACCTCAGACTGGGGCGAAGGTTCACATTCTAACAGGACAACGACCCTAAGCCCACGGCCAAGACAACGCAGGAGTGGCTTCGGTATAAGTCTCTGAATGTCCTTGAGTGGCCCAGCCAGAGCCTGGACTTGAACATGATCGAACATCTCTGGAGAGACCAGAAAAAAGCTGTGCAGCAACGCTCCCCATCCAACCTGACAGAGCTTGAGAGGATCTGAAACTCCCCAAATACAAGTGTGCCAAGTAGAGGTCGACCGATTATGATTTTTCAACGCCGATACCGATTATTGGAGGACCAAAAAAAGCCGATGCCGACTAATCGGCCGATTTTTTAAATGTATTTGTAATAATGACTTTATTAAGCATTGTGAAGAGCTGCTGGCAAAACGCACGAAAGTGCTGTTTGAATGAATGCGTACGAGCCTGCTGCTGCCTACCATCTCTCAGTCAGACTGCTCTATCAAATCATAGACTTAATTATAACATAATAACACACAGAAATACGAGCCTTTGGTCACTTCTACCGAGTCAGAAACCCGGATCCGGGAGCACCCCCCACCCCCCACCAGTAAAAAAGCTGAATAGCATAGCTAGCATAGCGTCACAAGTAAATAGTAGCATCTAAATATCATTCAATCACAAGTCCAAGATACCAGATGAAAGATCCACTTCTTGTGAATCCAGCAATCATTTCTGATTTTTAAAATGTTTTACAGGGAAGACACAATATGTAAATCTATTAGCTAACCACGTTAGCAAAAGACACAATTTTTCTTTGTCCACCATTTTTTCTCTCCACCAGTAGCTATCACCAATTCGGCCAAATAAAGATATTGATAGCCACTAACCAAGAAAAAACCTCATCAGATGACAGTCTGATAACATATTTATTGTATAGGATAGTTTTTGTTAGAAAAATGTGCATATTTCAGGTAGAAATCATAGTTTACAATTGCACCCACCATCACAACTCGACTAGAATAAATACAGAGAGCAACGTGTATTACCAATTTACTCATCATAAAACATTTCATAAAAATAGACAAAGCATAGCAATGGAAAGACACAGATCTTGTGAATTCAGACAATATTTCAGATTTTCTAAGCGTTTTACAGCGAAAACACAATAAATCGTTATATTAGCATACCACATGTGCAAACGTTACCCCAGCATGAATCCAAGGCAAGGGGAGCGATAACGTTATGATCACCAAAATATATTAATTTTTTCACTAACCTTCTCAGAATTCTTCCGATGACACTCCTGTAACATCATATTACAACATACATATAGAGTTTGTTCGAAAATGTGCATATTTAGCCACAAAAAAACGTGGTTATACAATGAGAATAGTAGCAAAACTGGCCTGAAAATGTCGGGCGCTATCTTTGAGAGTGATCTAGTCTAATCGATAGCTAATCATAAACTTGACTAAAAAATACAGGGTTGACAGGAATCGAAAGACAAATTAGTTCTTAATGCAATCGCTGACTTACATTTCTAAAATTATCCTTACTGTGCAATACCGGGTCCGCCAAGCGAAGCAACACATAACAAAATGGCGATATATGCGTTTAAAATTTTTCAACAGAACAGCGATTTATCATCATAAATAGTTCTTACTGTGAGCTGTTCTTCCATCAGTATCTTGGGCAATGTATCCTTTCTTGGGTCTAATCTTCTTTTGGTCGAAAGATGTCCTCTTGTCCGTCGAAATGCCCACTAACGTTCGACCGGGACCCCGAAACGTGCCCGGCGCTTCAAAGTGCATCACAAAGCAATGCCTCAAAATCGCACTAAACGGATATAAATTGCTATAAAACGGTTTAAATTAACTACCTTATGATGTTTTTAACACCTATAACGAGTAAAAACATGACCGGCGATATATAAGTGGCTAAACCAACGCTTGGAAAGAGAGAGAGTCCGACGTCCATCTTGCGTCAGGCGCAGCAGGAAAAGAACGGTACATCCGGTCTTTCGCGTTTTATACAGGCCCTGATTGCGCAATCGACTCCATTCAAATTGTCACCTCTTACTGACATCTAGAGGAAGGCATGGGCAGTGTTTGTATCCTCATAGGATTTACAGGGACTTTAAAACTGACCTGGGACCAGAGGCCAAAATTTCTGAAATCTCACTCCATATCAGGAAAAGTGCTGTAGAATGAGTTCTGTTTCACTCAGAGACATAATTCAAACGGCTATAGAAACTAGAGAGTGTTTTCTATCCAATAATAACAATAATATGCATATTGTACGAGCAAGAATTGAGTATGAGGTAGTTTAATTTGGAGACGATAAATGCTAACGTTGAAACAGCACCCCCTATATTGAGAAAAGGTTAATATGGTCGAATCCGGAAACTATCATTTCGAAAACAAAACGTTTATTCTTTCAGTGAAATACGGAACCGTTCCGTATTTTATCTAACGGGTGGCATCCATAAGTCTAAATATTCCTGTTACATTGCACAACCTTCAATGTTATGTCATAATTACGTAAAATTCTGGCAAATTAGTTCGCAACGAGCCAGGCGGCCCAAACTGTTGCATATACCCTGACTCTGCGTGCAATGAACGCAAGAGAAGTGACACAATTTCACCTGGTTAATATTGCCTGCTAACCTGGATTTCTTTTAGCTAAATATGCAAGTTTAAAAAATATATACTTCTGTGTATTGATTTTAAGAAAGGCATTGATGTTTATGGTTAGGTATAGTCGTGCAAAGATTGTTCTTTTTTCGCAAATGCGCTTTTGTTAAATCATCCCCCGTTTGGCGAAGTTGGCTGTCTTTGTTAGGAAGAAATAGTCTTCACACAGTTCGCAACGAGCCAGGCGGCCCAAACTGCTGCATATACCCTGACTCTGTTGCAAGAGAAGTGACACAATTCTCCTAGTTAAAATAAATTAATGTTAGCAGGCAATATTAACTAAATATGCAGGTTTAAAAATATATACTTGTGTATTGATTTTAAGAAAGGCATTGATGTTTATGGTTAGGTACACGTTGAAGCAACGACAGTCCTTTTTCGCGAATACGCACCGCATCGATTATATGCAACGCAGAACACGCTAGATAAACTAGTAACCATGTGTAGTTAACTAGTGATTATAATTGATTGATTGTTTTTATAAGATAAGTTTAATGCTAGCTAGCAACTTACCTTGGCTTCTTACTGCATTCGCGTAACAGGCAGGTTCCTCGTGGAGTGCAATGTGGTTAGAGCGTTGGACTAGTAAGGTTGCCAGATTGAATCCCCGAGCTGACAAGGTAAAAATCTGTCGTTCTGCCCCTGAACAAGGCAGTTAACCCACCGTTCCTAGGCCGTCATTGAAAATATGAATGTCTTCTTAACTGACTTGCCTAGTTAAACAAAGGTGTAGTAAAAGTAAAATAAAATAAATCGGCCAAATCGGTGTCCAAAAATACCGATTTACGATTGTTATGAAAACTTGAAATCGGCCCTAATTAATCGACCATTCCGATTAATCGGTCGACCTCTAGTGCCAAGCTTGTCGCGTCATACCCAAGAAGACTCGATGCTGTAAAGGTGCTTCAACAAAGTACTGAGTAAAGGGTCTGAATACTTATGTTAATGTATATTTCAGTTTTTTATTTTAACTAAATTAGCAAAAATTACAAAAAAAACTGTTCAGTTTTTGCTTTGTCATCATGAGGTATTGTGTGTAGACCGATGAGGGGGGGAAACGATTTAATCAATTTTAGAATAAGGCTGTAACGTAACACAATGTGGTCTGAATACTTTCCGAAGGCAATGCACATGGTCCAATATGTAAAAATAATTTAAACAATATGTTACTGGGCTTATTTCTGTAGGTGGAAATTATATTTTAGACGGTGCCCCCCCCTTACACATTTTTCGAGAAGAAACACTGGATTGCTGTATGTCTTGTATTATAATAAGTACGTGTCTAAATATCTTAGTGTGCAATTTAAGCTAATTATTTAGCTAATGTATAAGGAACCTATTTTTAAGGCAGTCCGAACCACACTCCTGTCGCAATCGACAGTTTTCTAAAGAAGGGAGGAGGACATGCAGGCCAGCACATTCAGAAGAAGTGATTACGCAACGCACCAACGCTTTTTCAACAGAACATTGGAGGTCGTGGGGTCAATATGGCTGCTGACTCATCCTCACATATCAATAACGGCACTTGAGTTCCAGATAAAAGTGCGTCAAAGCAACAGAATGGTCCAAACATTTGGACCATAAACCAGAGCAGCAGAGTCATCTGCCTTCTATTGCTCTCCACATTAAACCTGTCTGAGCAGCAACTTGGCGAGTCATTCACATTAGGCCAGCGTGATGAACTGGCTAAGCTGTGGGGAATTGTGGGAAATGAATGAGGTGGGGAATTGTACTCACTGGTAGTTCTGAGGGTTCTGGCAGGAATTCTGCATCCTCTCCAAATATGAAGTCTGGAGGTAGTTCTGGATCCCGTGCATTGAAGATGATATCCCCTGAGAAAGAACAGAATGATCACAAGTCCGCTTTGTCACACCTTTTGTTATGCAGATGAATGAGGACCCAAAAGCGACGTAATAGTAACAGAGTCTTTATTCCAGTATAAAACAAATAATGATACTCCTGGATATAAATCAATGGAAATCCAAAACAGGAAACTGAAATCCTCTCGTCAATAGAGAGGAACGACTGGAGACGCGACCACAGACTGCAGGTCGCTTCAGGAAGGCACAGGCCGTAGCTGACATAGACACCTGCTCACACGCAGCATCTGAAGAAGGCAAAAGAACACGACAGGGCGGAACAAGACACAGGAACTGCAAACATCAAACAAGAATCCGACAAGGACAGGAGCGGAAAACAGAGGGAGAAATAGGGACTCTAATCAGAGGGCAAAATAGGGGACAGGTGTGAAAGAGTAAATGAGGTCGTAGGGAGAATGAGAAACAGCTGGGAGCATGAACGGAACGATAGAGAGAGAGAAAGAACCTAATAAGACCAGCAGAGGGAAGCACAGGGACAAGACATGATCAAAGACAAAACATGACAGTACCCCCCCACTCACCGAGCGCCTCCTGGCGCACTCGAGGAGGAACCCTGGCGGCAACGAAGGAAATCATCGATCAACGAACGGTCCAGCACGTCCCGAGATGGAACCCAACTCCTCTCCTCAGGACCGTAACCCTCCCAATCCACTAAGTACTGGTGACCACGTCCCCGAGAACGCATGTCCATGATCTTCCGTACCTTGTAAATAGGAGCGCCCTCGACAAGGACGGGGGGGGGGGAGGGAAGACGAACGGGGGCGCGAAGAAAAGGCTTGACACAGGAGACATGGAAGACAGGGTGGACGCGACGAAGATGTTGCGGAAGAAGCAGTCGCACAGCGACAGGATTGACGACCTGAGAGACACGGAACGGACCAATGAACCGCGGAGTCAACTTGCGAGAAGCTGTCGTAAGGGGAAGGTTACGAGTGGAAAGCCACACTCTCTGACCGCGACAATACCTAGGACTCTTAATCCTACGCTTATTGGCGGCTCTCACAGTCTGCGCCCTGTAACGGCAAAGTGCAGACCTGACCCTCCTCCAGGTGCGCTCACAACGTTGGACAAAAGCCTGAGCGGAGGGAACGCTGGACTCGGCGAGCTGGGACGAAAACAGAGGAGGCTGGTAGCCAAGACTACTCTGAAACGGGGACAGCCCGGTAGCAGACGAAGGAAGCGAGTTGTGAGCGTACTCAGCCCAGGGGAGCTGTTCTGCCCAAGACGCAGGGTTTCGAAACGAAAGGCTGCGTAAAATGCGACCAATCGACTGATTGGCCCTTTCTGCTTGACCGTTAGACTGGGGATGAAACCCGGAAGAGAGACTGACGGAAGCACCAATCAAACGACAGAACTCCCTCCAAAACTGTGACGTGAATTGCGGACCTCTGTCTGAAACGGCGTCTAACGGGAGGCCATGAATTCTGAACACATTCTCAATGATGATTTGTGCCGTCTCCTTAGCGGAAGGAAGCTTAGCGAGGGGAATGAAATGTGCCGCCTTAGAGAACCTATCGATAACCGTAAGAATCACAGTCTTCCCCGCAGACGAAGGCAGACCGGTAATAAAGTCTAAGGCGATGTGAGACCATGGTCGAGAAGGAATGGGAAGCGGTCTGAGACGACCGGCAGGAGGAGAGTTACCTGACTTAGTCTGCGCGCAGTCCGAACAAGCAGCCACGAAACGACGCGTGTCCCGCTCCTGAGTAGGCCACCAAAACCGCTGGCGAATAGAAGCAAGCGTACCCCGAACGCCGGGGTGGCCAGCTAACTTGGCAGAGTGAGCCCACTGAAGAACAGCCAGACGAGTAGAGACAGGAACGAACAGAAGGTTACTAGGACAAGCGCGCGGCGACGCAGTGTGAGTGAGTGCTTGCTTTACCTGTCTCTCAATTCCCCAGACAGTCAACCCGACAACACGCCCTTCAGGGAGAATCCCCTCGGGGTCGGTAGAAGCCACAGAAGAACTAAAGAGACGGGATAAGGCATCAGGCTTGGTGTTCTTATTTCCCGGACGATAGGAAATCACGAACTCGAAACGAGCGAAAAACAACGCCCAACGAGCTTGACGTGCATTAAGTCGTTTGGCCGAACGGATGTACTCAAGGTTCTTATGGTCAGTCCAAACGACAAAAGGGACGGTCGCCCCCTCCAACCACTGTCGCCATTCGCCTATGGCTAAGCGGATGGCGAGCAGTTCGCGGTTACCCACATCATAGTTGCGTTCCGATGGCGACAGGCGATGAGAAAAGTAAGCGCAAGGATGGACCTTATCGTCAGACTGGAAGCGCTGAGACAGAATGGCTCCCACGCCCACCTCTGAAGCGTCAACCTCGACAATGAATTGTTTAGTGACGTCAGGAGTAACAAGGATAGGAGCGGATGTAAAACGCTTCTTGAGGAGATCAAAAGCTCCCTGGGCGGAACCGGACCACTTAAAGCAAGTCTTGACAGAAGTCAGAGCGGTGAGAGGGGCAGCCACTTGACCGAAATTACGAATGAAACGCCGATAGAAATTAGCGAAACCGAGAAAACGCTGCAACTCGACACGTGACTTAGGGACGGGCCAATCGCTGACAGCCTGGACCTTAGCGGGATCCATCTGAATGCCTTCAGCGGAAATAACAGAACCGAGAAAAGTGACAGAGGAGACATGAAAGGCGCACTTCTCAGCCTTCACGTAGAGACAATTCTCTAAAAGGCGCTGGAGTACACGTCGAACGTGCTGAACATGAATCTCGAGTGACGGTGAAAAAATCAGGATATCGTCAAGGTAAACGAAAACAAAAATGTTCAGCATGTCTCTCAGTACATCATTAACTAATGCCTGAAAGACAGCTGGAGCATTAGCGAGACCGAACGGCAGAACCCGGTATTCAAAATGCCCTAACGGAGTGTTAAACGCCGTTTTCCACTCGTCCCCCTCTCTGATGCGTACGAGATGGTAAGCGTTACGAAGGTCCAACTTAGTAAAGCACCTGGCTCCCTGCAAAATCTCGAAGGCTGACGACATAAGGGGAAGCGGATAACGATTCTTAACCGTTATGTCATTCAGCCCTCGATAATCCACGCAGGGGCGCAGAGTACCGTCCTTCTTCTTAACAAAGAAAAATCCCGCTCCGGCGGGAGAGGAAGAAGGCACCACGGTACCGGCGTCGAGAGAAACAGACAGATAATCCTCGAGAGCCTTACGTTCGGGAGCCGACAGAGAGTATAGTCTACCCCGAGGGGGAGTGGTCCCCGGAAGGAGATCAATACAACAATCATACGACCGGTGAGGAGGAAGGGAGCTGGCTCTGGACCGACTGAAGACCGTGCGCAGATCATGATATTCCTCCGGCACTCCTGTCAAATCACCAGGTTCCTCCTGAGTAGAGGGGACAGAAGACACAGGAGGGATAGCAGACATTAAACACTTCACATGACAAGAAACGTTCCAGGATAGAATAGAATTACTAGACCAATTAATAGAAGGATTATGACATACTAGCCAGGGATGACCCAAAACAACAGGTGTAAAAGGTGAACGAAAAATCAAAAAGGAAATGGTCTCACTGTGGTTACCAGATACTGTGAGGGTTAAAGGTAGTGTCTCACATCTGATACTGGGGAGAAGACTACCATCTAAGGCGAACATGGGCGTGGGCTTCCCTAACTGTCTGAGAGGAATGTCATGTTTCCGAGCCCATGCTTCGTCCATAAAACAACCCTCAGCCCCTGAGTCTATCAAGGCACTGCAGGAAGCAGCCGAACCGGTCCAGCGTAGATGGACCGACAAGGTAGTACAGGATCTTGATGGAGAGACCTGAGTAGTAGCGCTCACCAGTAGCCCTCCGCTTACTGATGAGCTCTGGCTTTTACTGGACATGACATGACAAAATGTCCAGCAGAACCGCAATAGAGGCAAAGGCGGTTGGTGATTCTCCGTTCCCTCTCCTTAGTCGAGATGCGAATACCTCCCAGCTGCATGGGCTCAGTCTCTGAGCCGGTGGGAGGAGATGGTTGAGATGCGGAGAGGGGAAGCACCGTTAACGCGAGCTCTCTTCCACGAGCTCGATGACGAAGATCTATCCGTCGTTCTATGCGGATGGCGAGTGCAATCAAAGAGTCCACGCTGGAAGGAACCTCCCGGGAGAGAATCTCATCCTTAACCTCAGCGTGAAGTCCCTCCAGAAAACGAGCGAGCAACGCCGGCTCGTTCCAGTCACTGGAGGCAGCAAGAGTGCGAAACTCTATAGAGTAATCCGTTATGGATCGATCACCTTGACATAGGGAAGCCAGGGCCCTGGAAGCCTCCTTCCCAAAAACTGAACGATCAAAAACCCGTATCATCTCCTCTTTAAAGTTCTGATAATCGTTAGAACACTCAGCCCTTGCCTCCCAGATAGCTGTGCCCCACTCCCGAGCCCGACCAGTAAGGAGTGATATGACGTAAGCGATCCGAGCTCTCTCTCTTGAGTACGTGTTGGGCTGGAGAGAGAACACAATATCACACTGGGTGAGAAAGGAGCGACACTCAGTGGGCTGCCCAGAGTAACATGGTGGGTTATTAACCCTAGGTTCCGGAGACTCGGAAGACCAGGAAGTAGCTGGTGGCACGAGACGAAGACTCTGAAACTGTCCAGAGAGATCGGAGACCTGAGCGGCCAGGGTCTCAACGGCATGACGAGCAGCAAACAATTCCTGCTCGTGTCTGCCGAGCATAGCTCCCTGGAACTCGACGGCAGTGTTGAGAGAATCCGTAGTCGCTGGGTCCATTCTTGGTCGGATTCTTCTGTTATGCAGATGAATGAGGACCCAAAAGCGACGTAATAGTAACAGAGTCTTTATTCCAGTATAAAACAAATAATGATACTCCTGGATATAAATCAATGGAAATCCAAAACAGGAAACTGAAATCCTCTCGTCAATAGAGAGGAACGACTGGAGACGCGACCACAGACTGCAGGTCGCTTCAGGAAGGCACAGGCCGTAGCTGACATAGACACCTGCTCACACGCAGCATCTGAAGAAGGCAAAAGAACACGACAGGGCGGAACAAGACACAGGAACTGCAAACATCAAACAAGAATCCGACAAGGACAGGAGCGGAAAACAGAGGGAGAAATAGGGACTCTAATCAGAGGGCAAAATAGGGGACAGGTGTGAAAGAGTAAATGAGGTCGTAGGGAGAATGAGAAACAGCTGGGAGCATGAACGGAACGATAGAGAGAGAGAAAGAGAAAGAACCTAATAAGACCAGCAGAGGGAAGCACAGGGACAAGACATGATCAAAGACAAAACATGACACCTTTCACACAACACGTAAAGAAAGATTCCTCGAATTGAATTCAGCCCACCATAGCAATGTTTACTACTCAAGCAGCGAGCGCACAGAAACATCTTATTCTGAAAAGAGGTCGATTCTACAGAGATGGGGAAAATGTGTTTACTACAATGGCTCAACTGAATTAAGACCTTAGGTGAACAAAATGACTTTGATTCTAGCTGAAGAGATTGATGACCACTTGCATCAACATGAGCTCTTAGCTGTTTTGCCCAATCACTCTGCTGTTTTACACTCAACTCTGTAATGTAACTTGAGATGAAATGGACCTGCACTGTTATCAAATGAGAACAGGTGAATACAGGTGGCTACACTTTTCCAAAAACATGGTGCACGAACAACAAAAACACATACCACTGACAGCCCAACCGCCTAGTTCCTATTTCCAGTAACACTCAAACATTTACAAGGCCTGAAAAATAAAACCAGACAATCATGTTGTTCTGGTTAAATGCTTGAAATTGTACTATTTGCCATAGGCCCTCACAGAATAGTCTACCAATTGTGATACGTAAATGAACCGAGTTGGGGGATTGAATAGGCTACCCTAGAACTCGGTCAATATAGGGTCGCTCCATTTGATTTCAATAGCTTTTTGACTGCACCGCTTTTGATTTGAACGAAACTTTCGATACATATTTGCCAATGGTAGAAGTGGTCAGAAAGTCATTCTTTGGACCTGAATGCCAAAACATTTAGGAGATAGGTGTGCTCAAAGTTGACCCATTTTGAAAACCCCACCCTACCATGAGACATCCATGTCTTCATCACTGGAAGAGATAAATAGGTTGAGTTTGATAATTGAAAAGCTTAACGACGGGGTTGTCAAAGTAAAATGTTTGTATAATACAAATGTATTTTTTCCCCCACTTTAACCGCAATTATCAAAAAATCATTCATTTTCGCATATGTTGCAGCTTAGACCCTATCTTATATCATCTGAGGTGTTCGTGTTGTACCCACAGCATGCCCTTGAATACAGGGTGGATGTCATGTTTCGGCTGATTTTATTACATCTCGTTATGTTTTAACTTTAAAATGGTAGCACAAAGAAGGTTGGAGGGTCCACACATCAGAGAATGATGACTTGAATAGGAATATCAATTGTTTTAAATGATACTGTCAAAATGATACTGTCAATCTTCCATCTTCCATTATTGACAACCTTGATAAAGATCAGCAAAAATGACCGTATAAAACAATTCAAATACTGCGCTATATTGTATGCAATTTCTTTTTTTCTTTTTTAAACTAATACAATTGCTCAGAGAAAGTTTTTTATATAAAACATTTTTTTTCTCAAAAAAGGTAGTGGGCAAAATTAGACACCCCTGTTTTCAATACCGTTCAATACTTCACCTTGCGAGGATAACGGCACTGAGCCTACAATGTTTTATGAGCTGGAAAACACATTGGGAAGGATCTTAGACAATTCCCCAATACAGAATCCTGACAGATCCTTGATGTCCTTCATCTGTGCTTATGGACTATCCTCTTAAATTCAAACCACAGGTTTGTACGGAGACTGAGATGGCAATTGTAAAATGTTGGTTATGTTGCCAATTAACCATTTCTTTGTGGATTTTGATGTGTGCTTGGGGTTATTGTCTTTCTGGTAGATCTACATGCGGACAAGTTTCCGGCTCCTGGCAAAGGTAACCAGGTTTTTGGCTCACATATCCTGGTACAGGGTAAAGCGCTTGATTCCGTTGAGCTTAACAAGGGTCCCAGGACCAGTGGAAGCAACATAGCCCCATAACATCAAAGATCCACCACCATATTTTACAGTAGGTATGGGGTTCTTTTCTGCTCATGCATTCTCATTTTGACGCCAAACCCACCAATGGCGTACGAGACCATAGAGCTTTATTTTCCATATCCTCTGACCAAAGCACCGGTTCCAATCCAAGTGCCAATGCTGTTTAGCAAACATCAGGCATTAACATTTGTTGGATGATGTGAAAATAGAGCTCTTTGGTCATGCACACCAGTGGTGGGTTTGGAGTAGAAATGAGAATTCATGAGCAGAAAAGAACCCCATACCTACTGTAAAATATTATAGTGGGTCTTTGATGTTACGGGGCTATTCATATTTCAATTCAATTTACATTTCAATGATGTACCAACTAAATTGCAGGGGTCTGAATGGATATGGCATGTGGTTTGGTAAGAAGAATGCCCCTCTCCCCACAGGTGTGCTTACCCCTTCTGAGGGTTTAGAGCTTGAGGTAGTCACCTTATACAAGTACTTGGGAGTATGGCTAGACGGTACACTGTCCTTCTTTCAGCACATATCAAAGCTGCAGGCTAAAGTTAAATCTAGACTTGGTTTCCTCTATCGTAAATCGCTCCTCTTTCACCCCGGCTGCCAAACTAACCCTGATTCAGATGACCACCCTACCCATGCTAGATTAGGGCTGGGCGAGACGGTATTTTATATATTTTTTTTATAATAAAAGTTCTACATTTGCTTTATGAGTAGTGCATGACCTTAGGGTGGCAACACATACATTCTAAGTGATTTCAATGGGTCTTTCTCCATTCTGATTGTTTTATACTGTTCAATTCAACTTCAACCCCAAAAAAGTCTTAATCTTCATCAATTTCTGCATTTGAGATCATTTCCACACTGCCACGTAGGGCTGCACAATATGGGCAAGTAATCTGGGCCTTATTTTTAAGCAAATGTTGCAATTTGACTTGCCATTTAGAGCAAAACACTTGGGTTAACTGTTGGAATCATGGGAATAGAATGTCTATTCTAATTATATAGGTAGAATATAAAAGTGGGCACTTTTAATACAGTGTTGTTTGACATGACAACGAATGAAAATGCCAGGGAGTTATTGTGACAGGGTAGGAACTGATGTGTTGATAGGTGTTTCCTGTGTTTCCTGTGTTTCCTAGGGGACCCTATAATCTTTGGCTACATTTAATGTTCTCTTAGCTACTTCATGTAGCAAATATATTCTTGCTTTGCGTTTACCTCTTTAATTTAGAAGACACTGTGGAACAAACAACATGCTGATTTAGGTCTACACAATCACTGGTATTAACAGGCTGTATAGCTCATTACGCTTGCTCTTACTCAGTACTGTAATGAAACAGGCAGGGAGCAGGTCTCGAACCCTCAACCTTCTAGCCTGAAGTCCAGTGCTCTATCGACTGTGCCGCAAAAGCATGCTGAAGCGGCAGAGTCCATATCCGCGTTTATAAACCCAGGGTCGCTACAGTACATTTATTAGCTAGCTAGCGATTAGCGGCTAACAAGATTTAGGAACAACTTGCTAAGAAAAGTGAACTAGCTGTTTGCAGATGTAAGAAACACAAGCTAATAGTGTAATTATAGAATGCTAGTAGATTTATATTAAGAAGCAAAGTGACAACTGCATCGTTATCATCATTGACCATGCAGACTGAACGCAAGTGTCTCGTGGTTGAGGAACATCAAATGCGCTCCTTGAGTGACGGGGGGCCTGGCTAGGTCTGTGTGGAAAGCGGCATAGTGAGAGTGGAGAGAGATGACTCAAGTAGCGAAGTAAACTATAAAAATGGATGTTACACCACTGCGTATCACATTGAACAAATGCTACAAAGCCATAAAAGCTGGAATATGCATAGTATTAGTATATCTGGATAGAAAACACTCTGAAGTGTCTAAAAACGGTTTGAATGATGTCTGTGAGTATAACTGAACTCATATGGCAGGCAAAAATCAGAGAAAAAATCCAACCAGGAAGTGGGAATGAAGATACAGTGGGATATTGGTAATGTTGCACTTCCTACGGCTTCCACTAGATGTCAACAGTCTTTAGAACCTTGTCTGATGCTTCTACTGTGAGGTGGGGCCGAAGGAGAAGGGAATGAGTAAGGTCTGCCATGAGCTGACCATGCGCGTTCACATGAGAGGGAGCTCTGTTCCATCGCACTTCTGAAAACAATGGAATTATCCGGTTGGAACATTATTGAAGATTTATGTTAAAAACATCCTAAAGATTGATTCTATACGTCGTTTGACATGTTTCTACGAACTGTAATATAACTTTTTGAACTTTTCGTCTGAACTTTCGCCTGGACTTGCCCGCACCTCGTGAGTTTGGATTTGTTTGGAGTTTGGACTTTATCGAACAAAACAAACATTTATTGTGGAACTGGGATTCCTGGGAGTGCATTCTGATGAAGATCAAAGGTAAGTGAATATTTATAATGCTATTTCTGACTTTTACTGACGCCACAACATGGCAGGAATATGCATGGCTTGTTTTTGTGTCTGAGCGCCGTACTCAGATTATTGCATGGTTTGCTTTTTCCGTAAAGCTTTTTTGAAATCTGACACAGCGGTTGCATTAAGGAGAAGTATATCTATAATCATGTGCATAATACTTGTATCTTTTATCAAAGTTTATTAGAGTATTTCTGTAAATTGATGTGGCTCTCTGAAAATTCGCCGGATGTTTTCCTCATGTCTTTAGAATTGCAATGGAACGCAGGTCGCTCTCACGTGTGCGCGCGTGATCAACTCATGCCACTCTGGCAGACCTCTGGTTGAATCAGCTCTCAAACGCCCCCACTTCACAGAAGAAGCCTCAGACAAGGTTCTAAAGACTGTTGACATCTAGTGGAAGCCTTAGGAAGTGCAATATGACCCCATAGACACTGTATATTCTATAGGCAATGAGTTGAAAAACTACAAACCTCAGATTTCCCACTTCCTGGTTGGATTTTTCTCAGGTTTTCACCTGTCATATGAGTTATGTTATACTCACAGATATCATTCAAACAGTTTTAGAAACTTCAGAGTGTTTTCTATCCAATACTACTAATAATATGCATATATTGGCTTCTGGGCCTGAGTAGCAGGAAGTTTACTCTGTGCACGCTTTTCATCCGAAGGTGAAAATGCTGCCCCCTTAAAAAGGTTAAAAAAAAAATGTTTTCAAGTAATTAGAAAATAGTTTGACAACCCTGTTGTAAGCTTTGTCACTCTACCGTTTTTCTTTCTTTCTTCAAATCTGTCTATCAGCGCAGACCTTTTATAGCACCAAGAGTAAAGTGCCTGCTCCGCTTACTCATTCATTGCTAGAGTTGTCTGGGCCCCACTCAAGCTCCACAGAAGTTAACACACTTGAATAATACAACACGGCATGTAGAAATGTTGAAACTGCTCATTACTATTCGCAAAACAATGTCCATACAGGCTAGAACACTTTTAAAACCAGAGACGATACCGGTAGCTACCAGCTTTAATTGTAGGCTAAATATCCTTGCTAACGTAGTAGCTGAATTCACTACCCTAGTACGTTGTTTGTGATAATATCACAACTGGCTGTGACTGGGGGTTCCATAGGGCAGCGCACAATTGGCCCAGCGTCGTCCGGGTTAGGGTTTGGCCAGAGTAGGCCGTCATTGTAAATAAGAATTTGTTCTGAACTGACTTGCCTAGTTAAATAAAGGTTCATTAAAAAATTAAATAAATAATATGCAAACCATAATGCAAAATATGCTGATTTCAAAGCTGATTGTCATCAAAAACTTTATTAATTTACTTAGTCTCCCTCGCCACCAAAAACGAATTAACTTCTTCGTCTCCCGACATGTGTCCACTAGATTCCATAGCCATAAATCAGATTCCATAGCCACATTCTGCCTCATGAATGATGTCATTACATTCTTAAATCGAACACTTTTATAAAATTAGAGATTGCTTCTTTTATGCAAATGTTGTTGATCAGTACAATAAAATAATAGTTTCAACTAGCAGTTGCCAATAAAATAAGTATTAAATGGAAGTGATTGTTTATCATCTGTAGCCCCATGAAATCAGCTAAAACAATCTCAATAACTCATACACAACTCCTATTAAATAATATGCATTCACCTGTATTGTGAATAGACCAAGGCTACATCTTGATTTACCCAGTTTAGCAATAGAGATAAACGATTCAAATAAATTATTACCATTATGTTGTTTTGTAGTTAGATTGTTTTTACCAATGTCACATTATTTGTATGATTGTATAATTGATTAATTAATGCATACATGGCTGTCTAAAAAATGTACATAAAAATTTTCAAATGTAATGATATTGAACTCAAAATATGCCCAACGATTGAACAGAGCAGTAGCTGAGTGCCTTCAGAAAGTATTCACAGCCCTTGACTTTGCCACATTTTGTTGTGTTTCAAAGTGGGATTAAAATGGATTTAATTGTTAATCTTCATAAACAATCTACACCAAATAATCTGTAATGTCAAAGTGAAAAATAAATAAATAAATATTTAAGTATTCAACTCCCTGAGTCGATACATGTTAGAATCACTTTTGGCAGCAATTAAAAGTGTGAGTCTTTCTGGGTAAGTCTCTAAGAGTTTTGCACACCTGGATTGTACAATATTTGCACATTACTCTTTAAAAAATGATTCAAGCTCTGTCCAATTGGTTGTTGAACATTGCTAGACAGTCATTTTCAAGTCTCACCACAGATTTTCAAGTTGATTTAAGTCAAAACTGTAACTAGGCCACTCAGGAACAATGAAAGTCGTCTTGGTAAGCAACACTAGTGTACATTTGGCCTTGTGACGTAAAGTGACGTGTTGTGTAGGATTTGCCCCAAACATAACGCTTAATTTCTTTGCCACATTTTTTGCAGTTTTACTTTAGTGCCTTATTGCAAACAGGATGCATATTTTGTTCAGTTACAGCCTTCTTTTAAAATTGATTACATAGTTTTTTCCCCCACTAATCAATCTATACACAATACCCCATAATGACAAAACAAAAACAGTTTATAAATGTTTGCTAATTTATAAAAAATAAAAAATAAATGAAATATCACATAAGTATTCAGACCCTTTAGTGTTGATGCACTTTTGGCAGCAATTAAAGCCTTCAGTCTTCTTTGGTATGAGTTTCCCCCTTTCTTCATTGCAGATCCTCTCAAGCTCTGTCAGGTTAGATGGGGAGCGTCGCTGCAAAGCTATTTTCAGTTCTCTCCAGAGATGTTCGATCGGGTTCAAGACCAGGCTCTGGCTGGGCCACTCAAGGACATTCAGAGACTTGTCCCAAAGCCACTCCTGCGTTGTCTTGGCTGTGTGCTTAGGGTCATTTTCCTGTTGGAAGGTGAACCTTTGCCCAGTCTGAGGTCCTGAGTGCACTGGAGTAGGTTTTCATCAAGGAACTCACTACCATAAAGGCCTGATTGGTGGAGGGCTGCAGATATCTCCCATCTAAACAGAGGTACTCTGGAGCTCTGTCAAAGTGACCATTGGGTTCTTGGTCACCTACCTGACTAAGGCCTTTCTCCCCAGATTGCTAAGTTTGGCCAGGTGGCCAGCTCTAGGAAGAGTCTTGGTGTTCTTGGGGACCTTCAATGCTGCAGAAATGTTTTGGTACCCTTCCCCAGATCTTTGCCTCAACACAATCCTGTCTCGGAGCTATACGGACAATTCCTTCGACCTCATGGCTTGGTTTTTGCTCTGACATGCACTGTCAACTGTGGAAACTTATATAGACAGGTGTGTGCCTTTCCAAATCATGTCCAATCGATTAAATTTACCACAGGTGGACTCCAATCAAGTTGTAGAAACATCAAGGATGATCAACGGAAACAGGATGCACCTGAGCTTAATTTTAAGTCTCATAGCAAAGGGTCTGAATACCTATGTAAATAAGGTATTTATTTGTTATATTTTTAATAAATAAGCAAAAATCTATAAAAACCTGTTTTCGCTTAGTCATTATGGGGTATTGTGTGTAGATTGACGAGGAAAACCATTTAATTTAATCCGTTTTAGAATAAGGCTGTAATATAACAAAATGAGGAAAAAGGGAAGGGGTCTGAATACTTCCCGAAAGCACTGTAATTGTATGTGTGCGGTATAGAGATGAGGTAGTCTGAAACTTACGTGACTTGTCATGTTAAAAACACTATAAAACATGTTATGTGACTTGTCAAGCAACATTTTACTACTCTATTTATTTAGGCTTGCAATAACAACAAGGTTGAATAGTTATTGACTCAAGACATTTCAGCTTTACATTTTTATTAATTTGTAAAAGTTTTGTAAAACAAATTCCACTTTGACATTAGTATTGTGTGTAGGCCAGTGACAAAAAATCTCTATTTAGTACATTTTTAATTCAGTCTGTAACAAAATGTGGAAAATGATAAAGGGATGTGAATAGTTTCTGAATGCACTGTATGTCTGGATCAAGTGCCATTATTGTTTTTGTTGTGTTATCGTTTTGGTATCATTATTGCTAAGGGATTAGTCCTTTTTGAGGTCAGTTCAAAAAAAAAAAAAAATATTAAATATCACGCTTTTCGATTATGGTTTCGATTATATTTTTACACATGAAATATTCCTTAATTCCATTCTTTTATTTTTAGGTTGTGTGTATTGTTGTGAATTGTTAGATATTACTGCACTGTTGGAGCTAAAAACATAAGCATTTCGCTACACCCACAATAACATCTGCTAAACATGTGTATGTGACAAATAATATTTGATTTGACTACGCATAATGTGGGTTGAATGCTGTAACGACACAGAATAAAACACTTCATTAAAGTCCCATGATGGTCGTGATTGCCCATTACTTATCACATATTAACCATAATTTCTTTACATTACTTACGGCTATGGGGCAGTATCCTGAATTTCTGCCTGACTGACGTGCCCAAAGTAAACTGCCTGTTACTTTAGGCCCAGAAGCTAGGATATGCAGATAATTGGTAGAATTTGATAGAAAACCCTTTGAAGTGTCTAAAACTGTTAAAATAATGTCTGTGAGTATAACAGAATTGATATGGCAGGCAAAAACCCGAGGACATATTTTGTTTTTGGAGGTCACAGGCCTTTCCAATGCAAGTCTATGGGTCTATATATAAAGATTCCTCCCAGATTGCAGTACCTATGGCTTCCACTAGATGTCAACAGTCTTTATACAGGGTTTCAGGCTTGTTTCTTGAAAAACAAACAAGTAATAGTAGTTTTTCCAAAGGGAGCTCAACAGGAAAAGTAGGCTTTTGGGGCGCGTGAATGAGGGTGTGCTCTTCGTTATTTTCCTTTCCTATTGAACACCGTTCTTTCCGTCTGAAATATTATTGTTTATTTACATATTAGGGTACCTGAGGATTGAATAGAAACGTTGTTTGACTTGTTTGGATGAAGTTTACCAGTAGCTTTTAGGATTCCTTTGTCTGCATGTTGAAGGAGTGGATTACTGAAAACAATGGCACCAACTAAACTGACTTTTATGGATATAAAGAAGGATTTTATTGAACAAAACGACCATTCATGTTGTAGCTGGGACCCTTGGGATTGCAAACAGAGGAAGATCTTCAAAGGTAAGAGATTTATTTAATCGCTATTTGTGATTTTGTGAAGCCTGTGCTGGTTGACAAAACTATTTTGATGTGATGCACAGTTAATTGCATGGTATGCTTTCGCCGTAAAGCCTTTTTGAAATCTGACAACGCAGTTGGATTAACAAGAAGTTAAGCTTTTAAATAAGACACTTGTATGTTCATGAATGTTTAATATTACGATTTTGTAATTTGAATTTGGCTCTCTCTAAGTCCACCGGATGTTGTCGGAATTATCCCGCTAGCGGGACACCTAGCCCAAAGAGGTATTAATAAACAATTTCAGTTGTTGTGTATATTACATTTGTTTTGTTTTATGCCTTTATTTCCAAGTCATCATCTCATCTCTATAGAGCTGCTGCCTATGCTTTCCGTCAAAATCACTATTTCAGTAGTTCTTAAAAGTAAATAAGGCAGACTGCTCAACACCAACTATCAATCGCTTAGATCAGGGGTTCCCAAACGTTTTCTTTTAACCCCCTTCCAGCATTGGGGAACATCGCACGCAGGCTAGCATGCTGTTTAAACAGTTGGAGACAGACAGAATTGTGTGTTCATAACAATTCAACTGTTCTACCTTGTTAACTAGCAAATAGATCCAAGTTGGCTAAACTTGAAATAGAAAGATCAGCTGGGAACTCACTAGAACCTGGCCTTGTGCTTGAGAAATTGTTTATGAGACCTGTGGTAATTTTCTATAATGCCTGCTACAATAATAGTCATTATTAGTGAATGTACATTATGCATGGTTCTGATTAAAATTTGTAATAAAAAAGGCATTTTTATAGACAGACTTGAAAGCCAGATCAGTGATTATTGCAACAACAAAAAATCAGGTTAAACTATTTTGATAAAATAATAAAATTACTAGCGGGTCTTATGGTTGTGGAAGGCTTATATTTAGTCTGGGTATAATTTCACAAGTCCTGAATTCATTAAATTATTACTGACGGTTTTAAATGCAGCGTATTTGTCCTTTAAAAATTGTACAACATAGCTTATTTAGAGAAAACATTATTATTATTTTTTTTATCGCCCAAAATGGAAATACAATAACAAGGAGGTGTGTTGCAAATACAGATGTCGGATCTTAACTCGATCACTCTTTTTCTTAGGCATTTAGGAAATTCAAATGAGCCTTGTGATTGGCAAAACATTAGCAGTTCTCCTCTCCATTCAGCGGCAGTCAAGTCATTGGGATCAGGGCTCGCTATCTTAAAATAATGTTCCCTCTTGCTCGAACGCTATAGGCCTATGTCCTATTACTGCAACATTAAAATGTATCTGAAATTCAGCTACAAACATCAACAACTGTAATTTTATATAGCTTAAATAACACAAGGTTGGTCTCAACTAGGGTACGACATAGAAGTGTCTAGTGTATCCTAAGGTATAAATGAACTGTCAAAATGTAATTCAATCTTGGTCTAGCAGGTAGGGCCACTCCCTTTAGGGTGCACATATAGGCCTACCGTGTTGGCGTGGGTTGGATTCTGGCCCAAGCCTTTCTGTCACAAATAATGCAATATCCAGAGGGACTTGATGTAGTTCGACATTTTCAAATGGAACCCTGACCTGTTCACCGGACGTGCTACCTGTCCCGGACCTGCTGTTTTCAACGCTCTAGAGAAAGCAGGAGCAGTAGAGATACTCTGAATGATCGGCTATGAAAAGCCAACTGACATTTACTCCTGAGGTGCTGACCTGTTGCACCCTCTACAACCACTGTGATTATTATTATTTGTCCCTGCTGGTCATCTATGAACATTTGAACATCTTGGCCATGTTCTGTTATAATCTCCACCCTTGCGCAGCCAGAAGAGGACTGGCCACCCCTCATAGCCTGTTTCCTCTCTAGGTTTCTTCCTAGGTTCTGGCCTTTCTAGGGAGTTTTTCCTAGCCACCGTGCTTCTACACCTGCATTGCTTTCTGTTTGGGGTTTTAGGCTGGGATTCTGTACAGCACTTTGTGACATCAGCTGATGTCTTTTCTTAAGAAATGACCATACATAAGAAATGACCATACCAGATACTTTTGGATAAGATAAATAGTGAACAAATAAAATTACAATACACAAAACATTAGTTAATATTCATACAAAGTGTCGGGTAAATTGCCACAGTAGATTTGCTGTGGTAAACGTGGAAATACTTTATTGTTGTTGTACAGAATGCTTGTAAAAATAAATTCAAAAAGAAAATAAAAAATCGCCCTTAGTTTGTTAAAAAAGGACTACGTTGTTCTGACAATGCCAGCCAGAGGGCGAACCTATCTTGAAAGGCTTTGGTTGCAAGCAGGACTAAGGCAGAAAGGAAGAGGCGAAGCGAGAGGGATCACTCTCGCGAAAATAAACCCAATGGGTGTCTATGCCCTCCAATGCCCACCCATGGCTGCAACCCTGACCAGTCGTGTGAAATCCATAGATTACGGCCTAATGATTTTATTTCAACTGAGTGATTTCCTTCTATGAACTGTAACTCAGTAAAAATCTTTGAAATTGTTGCATGTTGCGTTTATATTTTTGTTCAGTATAATAACAATCTACGTAACTAAAGTGATTTGGTCAAATGTAACGGAGTAAAAAGTAAGTTACTTTCTTGAGAAATTACTTGAGTAAGAGCACAAGCACAGCCCACAGAGAGTAACTAGAAAAGTTCTAGTTCGTCCAAAAATTCAAAGGGCATTAGTGGACCGGATTCGAACTCATGCTTACTCGAGCATATGTATGCCGTTGTCAGTGGCTGTACCCACTGGACCACACTGAGATAACCATTAATATATTTAGCCTATTGCTTGCCTTGAACATATAATAAAACAAAGAAGTAATATACCCCTTACAAATATTGTCATTTTATTATAATCCACATAAGAACTCTCACGAGACATGCTGTAGCCTGCACATAGCCTACATAGGCTACTTGAACTGACTCCCATTGGACCTGCAGTCTAAATGATTGTATAGCCTACAAACACCGCTTCCAGCTGCCCCTGGCATCGATTCAAAATATTAAATAGACATTCAAATCCTACTGCTGCAGGATTGCTTTCCTCCTCTGACGAAATGGGTCATATTAAGATCTGACATCTGTAGGCTGACACTTCTCGCTAAATTCCCCTGACGTGAATAAAGCTACCTTGTTTCTTAAAGTTACCGCCCGTAACGGGTATCCTGGGTTAAAGTATAGACTTTTTAGAGTTACGACCCGCAATGGGTTTCCTGGGGTAACATGTCATCTCTTAAACTTGAAGGCCTTTTGTTACACAGTTACCCCCCGCTATGGGTTTGTTTCATTAGGTAAAAAGCAACATTCTTGAACATGCATAAATAACCAGGCCTTGAATTTTGAGCCTTGTTTCTGTCTTTAGCCCTTAACGGGTTATCTGAGGTATGGTGCTAGGCTTCGGACCTGCTCATAAAATGAACAAGGTCAATGTGAATCAGATGGATGTGTTACGCTCCTACTCACATAAAATGAACCAGAATCAGATGGGAGTTTAACCTAAGGTCCTTGGCTTCCACTGAAGCTTTCACCTCAGCCAGCGGGATCAGAGTTTACATACGTGAACGCAACAACATTGAATGGTGTGGAGTTTCCTCCCTCTAAAGTTTCAACTTAATGGTTTCCACTTCAGCAACTTGTCTTACATTTCTACCTTCATTCTCCTACACCGCATTCATACCCAGCCACAGTTACACACATAACAGTGCATACTTAGGTATCAACTCAAGGACAAAACTACATACATTTAAAATAAGAATACACATTTTTATTCACTTGAGCCTAACATTCCATTCATCAATAATAAACTCAGCAAAAAAAAGAAACGTCCTCTCATTGTCAACTGCGTATATTTTCAGCAAACTTAACATGTGTAAATATTTGTATGAACATAAGATTCAACAACTGAGACAGAAACTGAACAAGTTCCACAGACATGTGACTAACAGAAATGTTATTATGTGTCCCTGAACAAAGGGGGGGGGGGGGGGGGGTCAAAATCAAACGTAACAGTCAGCATCTGATGTGGCCACCAGCTGCATTAAGTACTGCAGTGCATCGCCTCCTCATGGACTGCACCAGATTTTCCCGTTCTTGCTGTGAGATTTGCCCGTTCTTACCCCACTCTTCCACCAAGGCACCTGCAAGTTCCCGGACATTTATGGGGGGAATGGCCCTAGCCCTCACCCTCCGATCCAACAGGTCTCAGACATGCTCAATGGGATTGAGATCTGGGCTCTTCGCTGGCCATGGCAGAACACTGACATTCCTGTCTTGCAGGAAATCACGCACAGAACGAGCAGTATGGCTGGTGGCATTGTCATGCTGGAGGGTCATGTCAGGATGAGCCTGCAGGAAGGGTACCACGAGGGAGGAGGATGTCTTCCCTCGCTTGTTTCTTAAAGTTTTTTGTCATTGATGAGCTTGAGATTGCCTGCAATGACAACAAGCTCAGTCCGATGATGCTGTGACACACTGCCCCAGACCATGACAGACCCTCCACCTCCAAATCGATCCCGCTCCAGAGTACAGGCCTCGGTGTAATGCTCATTCCTTCGACGATAAACGCAAATCCGACCATCACCCCTGGTGAGACAAAACCACAACTCGTCAGTGAAGAGCACTTTTTGCCAGTCCTGTCTGGTCCAGCGACGGTGGGTTTGTGCCCATTGGCGACGTTGTTGCCGGTGATGTCTGGTGAGGACCTGCCTTACAACAGGCCTACAAGCCCTCAGTCCAGCCTCTCTCAGCCTATTGCGGACAGTCTGAGCACTGATGGCGGAATTGTGCGTTCCTGGTGTAACTCGGGCAGTTGTTGTTGCCATCCTGTACCTGTCCCGCAGGTGTGATGTTCGGATGTACCGATCCTGTGCAGGTGTTGTTACATGTGGTTTGCCACTGCGAGGACGATCAGCTGCCCGTCCTGTCTCCATGTAGCGCTGTTTTAGGCGTCTCACAGTACGGACATTGCAATTTATTGCCCTGGCCACATCTGCAGCCCTCATGCCTCCTTGCAGCATGCCTAAGGCACGTTCACGCAGATGAGCAGGGACCCTGGGCATCTTTCTTTTGGTGTTTTTCAGAATCAGTAGAAAGGCCTCTTTAGTGTCCTAAGTTTTCATGACTGTGACCTTAATTGCCTACCGTCTGTAAGCTGTTAGTGTCTTAACGACCGTTCCACAGGTGCATGTTCATTAACTGTTTATGGTTAATTGAACAAGCATGGGAAACAGTGTTTAAACCCTTTTCAATGAAGAGCTGTGAAGTTATTTGGATTTTTACGAATTATCTTTGAAAGACAGGGTCCTGAAATAGGGATGTTTCTTTTTTTTGCTGAATTTACTTTGCTCTACTGACGCAGGCTCTGATATCCTAATGTCACTGCACCAATGTTCTTTCAACAACCTGAGAGATTCTCCCAACATCAGCTAGTCAGTGAGCTGAGCAGAGTATAATATAAAATAATAAAGAGCACAACAAAAGTCCTTACTCTACTTTTATGTGGCTGCGTCCAGTACGAATGAACTTAGAGGTAGTTTCGCGAGCCAATGCTAACTAGCGTTAGCGCAATTACTGGGAGTCTACAGAAACAGCTAGCATACTAGTTGTTCCCATAGATTTCCAGTTATTGAACTAACCCTATTTAGCAATTGAACTAACGCTAGTGAGCAACTTCCCTAAATCTGAACTGAGACTCTATCCACGCGTTCATCTGACTGGGGAAGTAGATAAAGAGCATCATTGCCAAAATACCGAACTATCCCTTTAACTCAAGGGTAGTTCAGAATGTTCAGATGTAACACAATTCTATTTCCTTCAGCGCAGGGTGTTTTTGTTCTGTTTTTCCCGTTTTTATGCCAGAGAGGGAGAAGAAGAACATACACACATGGCAATATTTTTCCAGACAGGAGAGGTGTCAAACGGGAGGAGGGGATTTGCCATAAATCTGTCACATAACGCCTGGGAAAACAGTCAAAAAATTATTATTGGTCCAATATACTGGCACACACACCATTCCCGGAGGGATCTGTAGATGGGACTGGAGTAGGGGGGGTCAGCAATTTGCACTGGACCACCTGTACAACAGTGGAAGCCTCTGAGGGGAGGACGGCTCATAATAATGGCTGGAATGGAGTCAATGGAGTGGTATCAACCACATGGAAACCATGTCGTTGATGTGTTTGATACCATTCCATTGACTCCATTCCAGCCATTATTATGAGCCGCCCTCCCCACAGCAGCCACCAATGCTGCACAAGACGCAACACACACACAGGAAGCAGGGTGGTGAGGGTTTGTTACTAAAATGCAGAGTGATACACACACGCACATTGTGTGCCAGGGTAACACCGCCCATTTTCACAGGTGTTAAAGTTATTGTGGTCGCAAAATCCTAACCTCCACAAATCACACATTCTGCCAGCTATGTTGGTTAGACTCTGGAAAGAACTAGCTTTAAAATGGGCACAGTTTGCGCCGTTCATTGTGCGGAGTGCCACCACGATCTTGCACGCTATAGGCAGGCAGGTCCAGACACTGGCAAGGACCCCAAGGCCTTGCATCCTGGACTAAACAAACGCTCTTCCTCAGGCAAAAGAACAGGAAAACATCAAGCAATAAAACACAGCACTGCCCAAACTGCCAGGAACTGGGTCTGAAAAGTTCTCTCTCCATATATTTTATGTGATTATAGGTACTTTTGGAAATGATCATGGGTACATTACTCAATCAATTTATTAACTTATTTGCACACAAATAAACTTGACCTTGGACAAAATACTGAAACAATGAAAAAAGACATACAAAAAGGCTTATGGATGCCTATTTAAATGTAGGTTTCTTAAAATAACAAACAAATAATCAGATGTAGGCTTAGTAAAGAAAAATACATTTGGACATTTACTGGATATTGGAAAGGGAAAGGGGGATACCTAGTCAGTTGTAGAACTGAATGCATTCAACTGAAATGTGTCTTCCGCATTTAACCCAACCCCTCTGAATCAGAGAGGTGCGGAAGGCTGCCTTAAATCGACATCCACGTCATCGGCGCCCGGGGAACAGTGGGTTTAACTACCTTGCTCAGATGCAGAATGACAGATTTTTAACCTGTCAAACGCTTTTGTATTCATCCAACAGTATACTAATTTAATTTCAGAGTTATATTAGGGGCAGAACACTGATGATCCAGGATTTTGGGGAAGTAGCCTACCCATACCCAGTCTTACTGCAGTGTCCTAATTGAATACAAAAACAAATACTGTATGCCAGGGGGGCCTGCTGGTTTTCTGTTTTACCTGATAATCAATTGCACCCACCTGGTGTCCCAGCTCTAAAATCAGTCCCTGGTTAGAGGCGAACAATGACAAAAAGCAGCGGAACTGGCTTTGAGGTCCAGAGTTGAGTTTGAGGGCTGTACGCCATAGTGCGCTAAAGGGCACAGAATAGCCTGTACTAGCCAAATGGAATCACTTTCAGAGGCACAGTCCCATACTGACTGATTCAGTATTTGCATTTTACTCAGTCATGATCTTACAGCTTAAATCTTGTGCCAAAGTCTCTGCAAAATGGTTAACCATCTGTTGGAATGACGCAGCTGAGGGAGAATTTGTTGTTGAGAAACCAAAACCAGGAAACAAACAATTTGCCTCAATAACTCCTGATGTTTTTGCACACATTGACCTGCAGAAAGGTAGTGAATAATAGTCTATACTTCCCTACAGTTTTGCTTTTGAGTAGTGGGGCCTACCGCTTGTGGCTATTTGTGTTGTAGGCTATATAACCTCTTCATTCACAAATGCCAAACACAAACACCTCCTTCCTGGTTTTTCAACCTATTCTGGGTTAATAAAAATATATGATTTGTGTGTGTGTGTGTGTGTGTGTGTGCGTGTGCGTGAGCGTGTCATGACTCACGGCCATTCCAGGAACACCCAATTACGATCATTCCCGCCAAAGATATAATCATTTCAAAACATCTTGTGGGTGCATGGAGGCATTTTTGGAGCCAACCTCATAAGGAAAGCGTCAAAATGTGGGACTTCTCTCAAATGTGAGAGGTTTGTTTAATGCAATTCCAGTAATGTCCAGTACAATAAACATCATGTTTATTGTGAGTAAGTAGCAAAATAGAGTGGCTGCCTGTGTTCAAATGTTCCATGCTTTCATAAGCACTGAGCTTAACAAAAGACTCACGACTACTAAACTTGAAACGCTATTGACAAGACAATTTTTAGACTTAAGAAACAATATCTGACAGTTTATGTAAAATACAGTATTAAAAAACAAAGGGGAAAAAAACTGTCAATTATTTTGGCAGTCATCTTGGAAGGGCGAAAAACACATTGGGTGAATTCAACATAGGCCTATCGCAATACAGTGATCCCTCGCCACTTCGCGGTTCACTTATCGCGGATTCGCTATTTCGCGGATTTTCATAATGCATTTTTTTTTTTTTTTTGGTGCATTGTGCTCTGCATTCTGATTCGCTAAAAACTCACTCCCGCTTCTTGTATCAAAACATGCTACGAATTGTGCTATCATTTTGTCGTCTCGTGCAGTTATGTGTACGTACATAAAACAGCTTGGCAAATTTACATTAAGTTGGCCAAATTATCTTGTAATTTCGAACATCTCCTAAACCCATAATGTCGACGAAACGGCCTACACGTGAGTCACTGTATTTGTATACATGTAATAGTTGCTAATTGTAAAAAAAAAAAAAGTTTTCTATTTCGCGGATTTCACTTATCGCGGGTCATTTTCGGAACGTAACCCCCGCGATAAACGAGGGATTACTGTACTTGAAATTTGATCTACATCCACATTTTGATCTACAAGATTTGATCAAGACGACACCCAATGGTTATATGAGATGCCAAAGAGTTGATATGAGTTATACAACGGGTGGGTCGAATCCTAAATGCTGATTGGTTAAAACCACATTCCAGCCAGTGTATATTCCACAAGTTACCACAGGCTAAATCTATGACGTGAAAATGCCCATTTACTCTGTTCCATCTGACTAAGCAATCCACTGTCTCATCAGCGCAGCCAAGCAATTTATAAACTTGATCTCCACTATAAAAAGCATCGATACATTATCTAATTTCTTTTAGACTAACATTTCGTTTTCAACAGCAGAGATTTATATAAACCTTGCTGTCTGTCTCAGACATTTGCAACATTGTTTCAATATTCAAATTCGATCTCCAGCTGTCCCATAGTAATGAACCTGCCTGTCTGTCCGATGAGACGGACAGACATGCAGTGTTTCTCAGCCAGTCGAAATCCTGAATCACCTAGCATAATTTTTATGGATGTAAATGTAAGAAATGTAAATTAAACAAAGAAATGTAAATTGAAAAAAGGTCAAACGAAACGAAGTGCAGCTAGTTTGCAGTCTTTCCAGCTTCAGTTTGAAGTGATTGTGTTAGCTGTGTTGTTGGCTAGCTCCTCTGAACAACAACAGTGTCCTAACGAGAGAGCACATTTTCTATGTCAGGCGAAATTGCACCTCATTAGCTCATTGTTATGGATGTATCCAAATAAATGTCACTAGAAAACAGCTTAAACAAATGCAAATGCAGCTACTTTGCTGTAATTCTGACGTGACTGTAAATTAGCTAAGGGATAAGAACATTGCCAGACAGTATGGCAATGGAACACTTAAAATGAATGACTGGGTCACGTCCATAGATACAGAACAAAAAGAATGAACGACTGGATCGCGTCTCTGGCAACCGAACTGATAGAACGAACAACCAGCCAGCTTGGGTAGCAACCCTAGATTTGTGTCGGAACTATATCTTGTGGAAGGATCAAATAGTATGAATAAATTCATCAATATAACATTTTTTATGAAAGTATGTCAATCATTATTTGAATATGTTGGTAACCTGTTAAAGTGATAATGCCCTCGAAGCTGATGTTTGGAGGATTTATTGGCACAGGTGGTGTTAGGCCCGAGACGGCAAACCGTGCCAATACCTTTCGGTTACTGGTCCCATTTTTTGGACATTAAGGCATGTTTCAAACACCGACTTCGAGGGCATTATCACTTAAATAACTCATTGTATTGTCCATTTTAATGAATGCCAACCCCTTCCAACCCAGCAAAATCAATATTCCCTAGAATATTAACTGAAGATAAACCATTCCACATCAAATAATAGCCTACTGATCAAGATTTCATTACAAACAATATTGCAATATGTTTATTTTAAAACAATACAGTGTATATTTGCAGCAGCTCTGCAATGCTCTGCAACTTCACCTGGCCTATGAAAGCATAAGACCCAAAGGCAAAGCTGTTCAGGAAGATTTAGGCTTTCAAATGTTAGCGTAAGCAGGGGACATGGCAAAACAAAAAAAACATGAGAATGTTTCTTCCATTAAAAACCTATAATGATTCAAATATTTCTTCAGCATCTGCGCAAGTTATCCATTTGCAAAAAAGCACAACTGGTCAGTAAATCTGTCCCCAACCAAGTGACAGTTAGCCAATTATATTTATGTTCACACCAACTACTGTATAACTTTCTCAAAAAGAATAGCAACATGCCGATGCTAACTTGCACAGCTACAAAACTAGAAGCTAAAATCATGAGCTGATTTAGATCCCATCTATCACACTGAATTACTAATACATTTCTGCCCCTATCAACATAATCAGGATCAGCTGTCTCTATACATATAGGTTGCATCCTAAATGGCACCCTACTCCCTATTTACTTGCCTAGAAAAAATAAAGGTTACATTTAAAATAAAATAAAAATAAAAATGAGTGCACTACTTTGGACCAGAGCCCTATGGGGCCCTGTTCAAAAGTAGGGCATTATATAGGGAAAACGGTGACATTTGGGATACAGATATGACCTTAACAGCAGAGCCAACCAGGCCTGACCTGGACTAGATGTTCATGGCACAAATGAACCAAACACGTGCGAAAGGAGACAAATAGGGGAGAATGAGCTAGACAGCGGGAGCACTGCTTACATTTCAAGGTTTCTCCAGCGTAGGGGATGTGCAGTTTGAATCGATCACAACAGGGCCCTGGAGTCAGAGACGTGCATCTGAAGAGATGGGGAAAGAGATGTCAAATTGGGTGTCAAATGAAAGCTAAGAGTAGGGATGCACAATATATCGGTGAACATATCGGAATCGGCCGATATTAGCTAAAAATGCCAACATCGGTATCGGCCCGATGTCTAGTTTAACGCCGATGTTAAAAACCGATGTCAAAGCTACCATGCATACCTATGTAACGTAGGTACATGACGTAATGACGCCACGTAAAATGTTGCGCTACACGTGCAACACAGCATTCCTAACCTAGCCCACAGTGTCTGCTGCATGGATCGAGCAGTCATTTGAAAGAGTAAGAAAACTCAAAGGCGAAATCCATTAAAGCCAAGAAAATGGAATTCATTGCCCTTGACAATCAACCGTTCTCTTTCGTGGGTGTTGTTGGCTTTCGCCGACTGGTCGAGCACCGGTACACACTACCAAGTGCGCTATTTTTCAGATGTTGCCCTACCGGAGTTACACAGTAATAGCGTCACTGCAATTAGCTTCACCACATACATACTATGGGACGCCGTAGCACCAATACAACCAGCCTGAAAACAATGACCAGTAGAAACCACAGTCATTTTCATTATTCTTAGCAATGATTTAGGAATCCTTGTGAGTAAGTATTAGCTAGGTTGCCACTTGTTGTTCGCCTATTGAAATTTAGTCTTCAGTCCATGAACATAAATAGCTAGCCAGCTACTTAACCCTGTTGCCCAAAGCTAATGTTATAAGCAGCCAGCTAGCTTCATCTGGCTAGTGAGGCTCGATCGGACCACGATGTGTTGTGAAGGTAGCCACAAAAAGGATTAGGCACAGTAGTGGAATTTGCGGTTTGCCTTCAAAATAAAAGTATGTCATTGACAGTGATGCAAATGACTACAAATAGTAGAATTATGCCATACTTTTATTTTGAAGGCTAACCGCAAAGTCCACTTTTGTGGCTAATCCTTATTGTGGCAAGCTTCACATAGATGTGTCTGACCACCATTAATCAAATAAGAACTGTCTTATAAATTAGGGTTATTTTAGATAGCTAGCTAATTATAGCTACTGAAACAAATTATGAGCTAGCTAGCTTTCTTTATGACCAGCACTGTAGGTGCGCGAGACAACTTTACCAGCATCATAGCATACGTATCGATGAATTGTTGTGACATATGAAATACGAGTGATAGTGTAATCAATATGTAATAACCACGTAAAAAATGTATGAACGTGTTAAATTATTATGTGACGTACAGTCATATTCAGGTCCTGATTGGTCAACAAGCTTATTTGACACGTCAAATAGTGTTATTTGACGTGTATCTTTTTTGACACACAAAAACCCAAACGGCGTTCCATAGAAATCCTGGTTGAGAATGAAACGACTGAACAAATGAACAACAAAACAGCACAGCAAGTTAGTGAAAGAAATCGGTTTTGATAATGTTTTACTGGTAATGGGGACATACATAAATGCCAACAAAATAACTTTCTGGTCAGTGTGGTGTGTGTGTAACCTTTATTTAACTAGGCAAGTCAGTATTTACAATGACGGACCGGATGACGCTGGGCCAATTGTGCGCCGCCCTATGGGACTCCCAATCACGGCCGGATGTGATAGACCCTGGATTCGAACCAAGGACTGTAGTGACGCCTCTTGCACTAGAATGCTTAAAAGGCCTTTTTTTTTTTTTTTTATGTATTGGTTATCGGTATCGTTTTTTTTGGCAAGGAAAATATTGGAAATCGGTATCGGCCAAAAATGTCATATTGGTGCGACACTAGCTAAGAGTATAGATTTTTTTGGACATTAAGGCATGTTTCAACCATTATCCCTTCTAAAAATGTGGAATAGGCCTAAGCAAAGGCTTTGATTTCTGAGAGGGGCTGTCTTAATTGAGGTCCACATAATCGGAGCCTGGGGAGCAGATGTTGTTTGGGGTGACTGCCTTTCTCAAGGGCAGAAGGGCAGATTTTTTAACCTTGCCAGCTCAGGGATTCAAACCAGCGACCTTTCGGTTACTTGCAATATGCCCTTAACCACTAGCCTACCTGCACATTTTTGTACAGTACAATGTACTATACTGTACTCTACTTGACTATACTGTACTCTTGCACTACTGTACTCTACTGTTCTATGCTGTGCTGTACTGTACCAGTGTTTCCGGTGCAGTCATTTAGCTGTGGCGCTGCGTCATTAGAAAATCATTGCTGCCATGCCAAAAAAATATGGAACATGAAACTATATTTCTGCCGAGGCACACATTGAAGATACTAGAACAGTCCACATTAACTTCTCCTCTGCAAACAAAACGAGTAATACATAGACAATAGTTGAGTTTAATAATTTACCTAGGTTGGCTTGTTGTGTGTGTAACCGATGTGAAATGGCTAGCTAGTTAGCGGTGGTGCACGCTAATAGCGTTTCAATTGGTGACGTCACTCGCTCTGAGACCTTGAAGTAGTTGTTCCCCTTACTCTGCAAGGGCCGCGGCTTTTGTGGCGCGATGGGTAACGATGCTTTGAGGGTGGCTGTTGTCTATGTGTGCAGAGGGTCCCTGGTTCGAGCCCAGGTAGGGGTGAGGAGAGGGACGGAGGCAATACTGTTACAAAATAAATATTCCTCTCGAGGCGCATTCAACTTACGATTGCCATAGGGAGGGAAACATGCATTCTGGCAAGCTGTCAATGCACAACAATTCTTGCATTTGTGGGGAAAACAGCAGTTTTAATGGTCTTTGTTAAAAAGAGGGGTATCCCAGCTTTCCATTCCTACTTTCTTTATTTCTCAACTCCTAAATACGCACGAACCCTGAGTTTTTAGCAGCAGCATGGTTAATGTTACCGCGCCGCAATTCGCTGAGAGTGCAGAGGGGAGAGTGGAGCTTAATGTAACACCGGTCAATTGTAGGGTAACTTGCGGTAAAACACCACCCAACATAATTTTGGGGGACTGACTTAAACTGTGATGACAGATTATATTTTTAGTTGAGCAAGAGTAGTGCAACCAGGTAAAGTATTGGAGGGGGACATAAAATTAATCAATAGAATGCTAACTAGTTAAAAGATCACACTTGGAACCTAGCTAATGATTAGGCCAATAGGGTTATAGTCACAGCCGTGTATGTTCCCCCTCAAGCTGATACCACGACGGCCCTCAAAGAACTTCACTGGACTTTATGCAAACTGGATACCACATATCCTGAGGCTGCATTTATTGTAGCTGAGGATTTCAACAAAGCAAATTTGAGGAGAACGATACCCAAGTTCTGACAACACATTGACTGTAGTAATCGCGCTTCAAAAACTCTCGACCACTGTTACTCCCCCTTCCGGGATGACTACAAGGCCCTCCCCCACCCTCCGTTCGTCAAACCAGATCATGACTCCATTCTGCTCCTCCCTTCCTATAGGCAGAAAGTCAAACAGTAAGTACCCGTGCTATGGACTATTCAACACTGGTCTGACCAATCCGAATCCATGCTTCAAGATTGTTTTGATCACGCGGACTGGGATATGTTCCGGGTTGCGTCAGAATTACATTGAAGTCTACACAGACAAGGTGACTGAGTTCATCAGGAATAGTATAGGGGATGATGTTCCCACTGTGACTATTAAAACATACCCAAACCAAAAACCATGGATAGATGGTGGCAGGTGGCCTAGTGGTTAGAGCATTGGGCTAGTACCCGAAAAGTTGCTGGATCGAATCCTCGAGCAAACAAGGTAAAAATCTATCGTTCTGCCCCTGAAGAAGGCAGCTAACCCACTGTTCCCCGGGAGGCCGTCATTGTAAATAAGAATTAGTTCTTAACTGACTTGCCAAAACTGAAAGTGCGAACCACAGTGTTTAACCACGGCAAGGTTCATGGGAATAAAGTCGGATATAAATAGTGTAGTTATTCCCTCCGTAAGGCAATCAAACAGGCAAAACGTCAGTACAGAGACAAAGTGGAGTCGCAATTCAACGGCTCAGACACGAGACGTACAGTACGTTTTGAAAGTATTCAGACCCCTTGACTTTTTCCACATTTTGTTACGTTACAGCCTTATTCTAAAATTGATTTAACAAACAATGTTTTACACTCATCAATCAACACACAATACCTCATTTACTCAGTACTTTGTTGAAGGACTTTGGCAGCGATTACAGCCTCAAGTCTTCTTGAGTATGAAGCTACAAGCTTGGCACACCTGTATGGGAGTTTCTCTCATTCTTCTCTGCAGATCGTCTCAAGCTTTGTCAGGTTGGATGGAGAGCATCGCTGCACAGCTTTTTTCAGGTCTCTCCAGAGATGTTCGATCGGGGTCATGTCCGGATTCTGGCTGGGCCACTCAAGGACATTCAGAGACTTGTCCAGAAGCCTCTCCTGCGTTGTCTTGGCTGTGTGCTTAGGGTCGTTGTCTTGTTGGAAGATGAACCTTCACCCCCAGTCTGAGGTCCTGAGCACTCTGGAGCAGGTTTTCATTCAGGATCTCTCTGTACTTTGCTCCATTCATCTTTCCCTCGATCAAAACAGTCCCCACAGCATGATGCTGCCACCACCATGCTTCACAGTAGGGATGATGCCAGGTTTCCTCCAGACGTGAGGCTTGGCATTCAGGTCAAAGAGTTCAATCTTGGTTTCATCAGACCAGAGAATCTTATTTCTCATGGTCTGAGTCCTTTAGGTGCCGTTTGGCAAACTCCAAGTGGGCTATCATGTGCCTTTTACTGAGGGGTGGCTTCTGGTGGAGTGCTGCAGAGATGGGAGAACCTTACCGAAGGACAACCATAGAGGAACTCTGGAGCTCTGTCAAAGTGACCATCGGATTCTTGGTCACCTAACTGACTAAGGCCCTTCTCCCCTGATTGCTCAGCTTGGCCGGGCAGCCAGCTCTAGGAAGAGTCTTGGTGGTTCCAAACTTCTTCCATTTAAGAATGGAGGCAACTGTGTTCTTGGGGACCTTCAATGCTGCAGACATCTTTTGGTACCCTTCCCCAGATCTGTGCCTTGACAAAATCCTCTATCGGAGCTCTACGGACAATTCCTTCGACCTCATGGCTTGGTTTTTGCTTTGACATGCACTGTCAATTGCAAAGTTTCTTAAGAACTATAAGCGAGGCAGCCCTCACGGTCGGCGCCATTCCTTCCTTGGTGTGGGACCTTACATAGACAGGTGTGTGCCTTTCCAAATCATGTCCAATCGATTGAATTTACCACAGGTGTACTCCAATCAAGTTGTAGAAACATCTCAAGGATGATCAATGGAAACAGGACGCACCTGAGCTCAATTTTGAGTCTCATAGCAAAGGGTCTGAATACTTATGTAAATAAGATATTTCTGTGTTTTATTTTTAATACATTTGTTAAACTTTCTAAAAACTTGTTTTCGATTTGTCATTATGGGCTATAGTGTGTACACTGATGAGGGAAATGTATTTAAACCATTTTAGAATTAGGCTGTAACGTAACAAAATGTGGAAACGGGAAAAGTGTCTGAATACTTTCCGAATGCACTGTATATGGATGGGTCTACGGAAAACCAGCCACGTCACGGACACCTACGTCTTGCTCCCGGACAAACTTAACACCTTCTTTGCCCGCTTTGTGGATAACACAGTGCCACCGACGCAGCCCGCTCGCAAGGACTGTGGGCTCTCCTTCTCCATGGGCAACGTGTTAACCCTCGGAAGGTTACCGGCCCAGATGGCATCCCAAGCCGCGTCCTCAGAGAATGCGCAGAGCAGCTGGCTGGAGTGTTTACGGACATATTCAATCTCTCCCTACCCCAGTCTGCTGTCCCCACTTGCTTCAAGATGTATACCATTGTTCCTGTACCCAAGAAAGCAAAGGTAACTTAACTAAATGACTGTTGCCCCGTAGCACTCACTTCTGTCACCATGAAGTGCTTAGAGAGGCTAGTTAAGGATCATCTCCCCTCCACCTCTACCTGACACCCTAGACCCACTGCAATTTGCATACCACCCCAATAGATCCAGACCATACAATCGCCATCAACACTGCCCTATCCTATCTGGACAAGAGGAATACCTATGTAAAAATGCTGTTCATTGACTATAGCTCAGCCTTCAACACCATAGTACCCTCCAAGCTCATCATTAAGCTCGGGGCTATGGGTCTGAACCCCGCCCTGTGCAACTGGGTCCTGAACTTCCTGCCGGGCCACCCCCAAGTGGAGAAGGTAGGAAACAACACCTCCACTATGCTGATCCTCAACACAAGGGTCCCACAAGGGTGCATGCTCAGCCCCCTCCTGTACTCTCTGTTCACTGCGTGGCCACGCACGCTTCCAACTCAATTATCAAGTTTGCAGATGACACAACAGTAGTTGGCCTGATTACCAACAATGACGAGACAGCCTACAGGGAGGAGGTGAGGGCCCTGGCAGAGTGGTGCCATTATAATAACCTCTACCTCAACAAAACGAAGGAGCTGATCGTGGACTTCAGGAGACAGTAGAGGGAGTACACCCCTATCCACAAAGCTTCAAGTTCCTCGGTGTACACATCACAGGAGGGCTACACACATTTTTACAGATGCACAACTGAGAGAATCCTGCCGGACTGTATCACCGCCTGGTACGGCAACTACACCGCCCATAAGAGCAGGGCTCTCCAGAGGGTGGTGCGGTCTGCCCAACACATCACCGGGGGCACACTACCTGCCCTCTAGGACACCTACATCACCCGATGTCACAGGAAGGCCAACAATATCATGCAGGACATCAACCACCTGAGCCACGGCCTGTTCACCCCGCTATCATCCAGAAGGCGAGGTCAGTACAATTGATTCAAAGCTGGGACCTAGAGACTGAAAAACAGCTTCAATCTCAAGACCATCAGACTGTTAAATAGCCATCACCTGGTTACTCAACCCTGCACTTTAGAGGCTGCTGCCCTATGTACATGGAATCACTGATCACTTTAATAATGGAACACTAGTCACTTTAAATAATGTTTACATACTGCTTTATTCATTTCATATATATATATATATATATATATATATATATATATATATATATATACAGTGGGGAGAACAAGTATTTGATACACTGCCGATTTTGCAGGTTTTCCTACTTACAAAGCATGTAGAGGTCTGTCATTTTTATCATAGGTACACTTCAACTGTGAGAGACGGAATCTAAAACAAAAATCCAGAAAATCACATTGTATGATTTTTAAGTAATGAATTTGCATTTTATTGCATGACATAAGTATTTGATCACCTACCAACCAGTAAGAATTCCGGCTCTCACAGACCTGTTAGTTTTTCTTTAAGAAGCCCTCCTGTTCTCCACTCATTACCTGTATTAACTGCACCTGTTTGAACTCGTTACCTGTATAAAAGACACCTGTCCACACACTCAATCAAACAGACTCCAACCTCTCCACAATGGCCAAGACCAGAGAGCTGTGTAAGGACATCAGGGATAAATTGTAGACCTGTACAAGGCTGGGATGGGCTACAGGACAATAGGCAAGCAGCTTGGTGAGAAGGCAACAACTGTTGGCACAATTATTAGAAAATGGAAGAAGTTCAAGATGACGGTCAATCACCCTCGGTCTGGGGCTCCATGCAAGATCTCACCTCGTGGGGCATCAATGATCATGAGGAATGTGAGGGATCAGCCCAGAACTACACGGCAGGACCTGGTCAATGACCTGAAGAGAGCTGGGACCACAGTCTCAAAGAAAACCATTAGTAACACACTACGCCGTCATGGATTAAAATCCTGCAGCGCACGCAAGGTCCCCCTGCTCAAGCCAGCGCATGTCCAGGCCCGTCTGAAGTTTGCCAATGACCATCTGGATGATCCAGAGGAGGAATGGGAGAAGGTCATGTGGTCTGATGAGACAAAAATAGAGCTTTTTGGTCTAAACTCCACTCGCCGTGTTTGGAGGAAGAAGAAGGATGAGTACAACCCCAAGAACACCATCCCAACCGTGAAGCATGGAGGTGGAAACATCATTCTTTGGGGATGCTTTTCTGCAAAGGGGACAGGACGACTGCACCGTATTGAGGAGAGGATGGATGGGGCCATGTATCGCGAGATCTTGACCAACAACCTCCTTCCCTCAGTAAGAGCATTGAAGATGGGTGGTGGCTGGGTCTTCCAGCATGACAACGACCCGAAACACACAGCCAGGGCAACTAAGGAGTGGCTCCGTAAGAAGCATCTCAAGGTCCTGGAGTGGCCTAGCCAGTCTCCAGACCTGAACCCAATAGAAAATCTTTGGAGGGAGCCGAAAGTCCGTATTGCCCAGCGACAGCCCCGAAACCTGAAGGATCTGGAGAAGGTCTGTATGGAGGAGTGGGCCAAAATCCCTGCTGCAGTGTGTGCAAACCTGGTCAAGAACTACAGGAAACGTATGATCTCTGTAATTGCAAACTAAGGTTTCTGTACCAAATATTAAGTTCTGCTTTTCTGATGTATCAAATACTTATGTCATGCAATAAAATGCCAATTAATTACTTAAAAATCATACAATGTGATTTTCTGGATTTTTGTTTTAGATTCCGTCTCTCACAGTTGAAGTGTACCTATGATCAAAATGACAGACCTCTACATGCTTTGTAAGTAGGAAAACCTGCAAAATCGGCAGTGTATCAAATACTTGTTCTCCCCACTGTATATATATAGCTTTATACTTACTATTTATATTTAGTATGCTAAACTCAGATTAACACTGATTGTCACATAGGTTAGGAAATTTCCCTGCAGGAAATGCTAAACTTGTAGACTGATTGTAAAAGTTTTGAAATCGTCAGTGTATCAAATACTTGTTCTCCCCACTGTATATATTGTATTCTACTGTATTTTAGTCAATTCCACTCCGACATTGCTCGTCTTAATATTTATATATTTCTTAATTACATTCTTTTACTTTTAGATTTGTGTGTATTGTTGTGAATTGTTAGATACTACTGCACGGTTGGAGATAGCGAAACGCTTGTGTTCCTACACCCGCAATAACATCTGCTAAATATGTGTATTTGACTTGAAAGATGAGCAACCCCATGCTTCAGCCTATTTATCTATAGCCACTATGTTGCATCAGTTGGGCTACAGGTGATAATGTTTATTGCTAACCGCATACCTGATAATATGGTCCAATATGTTAAAATAATTTTACCAATATGTTATTGGGCTCTTTCTGGAGGTGGAAATTATATTTTAGATGGTGTCAGCATAATTCGATTTTCATTCATTTTGGAGTAGAACGTCCTTCTACATAAAAATGAACTGGGGACACCAGACCCACTCTTCTTCATCAGAACTAGACAGGTAAAAGTGAATTCACACATCCGTCATATTGCTTTCACCTATCATATTTTTTCAAATTAGTGCACATGAAAGAGAGGATATAAGGAAGAGAAATCACTTTAAACTATTGAAATGCACCACATAGTTTAATATCAAAGGGTCACAGACTGTCATTGAGCAGAGGAACTCACCCAGTCTTGAGGTCTGTGACGCGCAGGCAGTTGGTGGAGTCAAGGCCCACTCGACCATTCCGCACCACACTGCACAACAAGGGGCGCAGCTCAGGAGAGATGCGGTTCAGTGCAACCTCAGGGGACATGTTGTTCATCTTCCACACTCAGGTTCTCTGGAAACAGCCCAAGACAGAGACCAAAGGGGCTTGCCATCATTAACGCAGTAGACACATCATTCAATCTCACAATGCATTGACAGCTATAAAATACATATTACTGAGACAATGCTCTTGTAACAGTATGTCATGTATTCTGCAAGCTATGGTCAGAGTTTGTTAGATTAATCAATCACAGGCGCTGACATTTTGATACAGACATCTTTCCAACACTAGCAATGTTTGAAACATAGCTAGCTAACTTACTGCAATTGTATTCATGCAAAATCGAGTCAAATGAATGGCACAGAGATAGCTAAATGTATTCACTAACGTTAGTTTACTTTCATTTTAATGTGTTGTTGTCGAAAGTTAGCAGCTAACTAAGTTTCCATAAGCAGTAGTGGGAAGTTTTCCCAATAATTAACTAGTAAGCTTGCTAACGTTACATCAATTGCTGTCAAAGTCAGCTCAAAATTGGGAAATAGCTTACTTTATTTGAAATCCGTTAACGTTAAAATTTTTACAGCAAATAATCGGTCGTCACAAGTTACCACAGTCCCAAAGTAAACCAATAAATATTAAAATGTGATTAACCACACTGCTAAGATTATGCGTAACCCTAATCTTTGTTTTTATCAATTTTTACAACAGCCAATTTTGACTTCGTGGTTGTGCTATACGGTGTAAACCCAAATCTTCCGGTAGATGCTTCTGGGGTCCTTTTCGGACCTCAAAGTCCATAGCCGGTGTTGCTTTTGCCGGTCTACAAAAGGCTTCTTTTCATCCTCTGCAAAATATCTTTTTTGATACAACTCTTTTTTGTGTGTTATAATAATGATTCCATAGAATAGAGATTGCATTTTTTTATTTGGTCAGCAAATTCATTCGAAATGCATTATACGAGTCAGAACTAGCTTAGCTAGTAGAAATTCCAGAGCTGTCATTTTTCAACGTGTAACCAGAGGCAGATACTGACTGTGCTAGCAGTGCACTTTGGCCACTTCATAACAAGACAGCGAATACAGAATTGGACATTAGGTAATGTGTTTATATCTTACATGTTCACATTATTTGACATAAATCCAAGTAACTTTAGGGCAGGGTTTTTTGCTAGCTAGCAAAGTAAAGTTTAGTCAAGCAAACTAATGTCAGCCACTGTATCAAAGATTTCTAATTGTTCTATCTGTGACTGTTGGAATCATAGCCGATTAAATTCAACTCCGCGATTTACGATGGAGTTGGGCAAGCAACTAGTGTGTGTTTACTGGAGCTCCGATTCAGTTTTTATTAAAAAACGACTGATTTCAGCACCCTCCAATTACATATGACATTGTTCAGTGTAATTGCGTGCTGTTCTTTGTGTGCTGTAATCAGTCGTTTTTTTATAAAAACGTCATTTTGTGACGTTGGAACTCCAGTCAGCCCACACTAGTTTCCGCCCAGCTCCATGTTTAAATCGTAGAGTTGAGTTTAGCCGGCTATTGGCAGTGGTGGAAAAAGTACTCAATTATCATACATGAATAAAAGTAAAGATACTCAGACATCATTTACAAACGAAGTAATTGTGTTTAATGAGTCTGCCAGAGCAGAGGCAGTAGGGAAGACCAGGGATGAATTGGACCATTTTCCTGTCAAAAAATGTATGGCGTACAAATTACATTATTTCCCCTAGGAATGTAGTGAAGTAAATGTTGGCAAAAATGTAAATAATAAATTAAAGTACAGATACCCAAAAAAACGACTTAATAGTATTTTAAAGTATTTTTACTTAAGTACTTTACACCACTGGCTATTGGAATAGCTAGCTACATGCAACCAATATTGCCAATGTCTGTCTGACACAGTGCACTCTTTTCAGTCTCAGTGTGTGCATGAGTATTTAGTGTGGTGCTCGGTTAAGTCATAATGCCCAAGAAGCCAGTGTTGGGAGGATATATTGGCACGGGTGTTGTTAGACCTTAGACGAAGTCAAGGGGCAAACCGTGCCAATATATCATCCAAACACCGGCTTTGAGGGCATTTTTACTTTTATACAACGGGTTGCCAACATATTCAAATAATGATTTACGTATTTTCATTAAAAACGTTATTTTGATGAATTTATTCATACTATTTCATCCTTCCACATATAGCCTCGCTACCGTTATTTTATTGTTGCTCCTTAATTATTGAATTATTGATATTTTTCTTTTTTTAATTAAAACTGCATTGTTGGCCGTACTGTTAGCTCGTCAACTACATCTAAATTATTCACGTCAAAAAGTGCAGGCAGAATAACAGCAAAGTAGACGTATCTGCATTTGTTCAGGCTGTTTTCTAGTGACATTTATTTGGATACATCCATAACAATGTTCTCACTCGTCAGGACACGTTCAGAGGAGCCAGCCAACAACACAGCTAACACAATCACTTCAAAGTGAATCTGGAAAGACTGCAAACTAGCTGCACTTCATTTCATTTGACCTTTTGTCAATTGACATTTCTTTGTATATATCCATAAAAATGATACCAGCTGATTCATGATTTCGACTGGCTGAGAAACGCTGCCTGCCTTTCTCTCTCGTCCAGACTCCCAACACGTTCATTACTATGGGACAGCAGGAGATCGAATTTGAATATTGAAACAATGTTGCAAATGTCAAAGAGACAGATAAAATAGTAAGGTTTATACAAATCTCCGCTGTTGAAAACGAAATGTTAGTCGAAAAGAAATGCTTTTTATAGTGGAGATTAAGTTTATAAAATGCCTGGCTGGGTAGATGAGACAGTGGATTGCGCAGTCAGATGGAACGGTGTAAATAGGCATTTTAATGTCATTAGAGTTAGCTGGTGGTAAGTTGTGGTATAGACACTGACTGGAATGCGGTTTTAACCAATCAGCATTCAGGATTAGACCCACCCAATGTGTAATAGGCAATAACAAACACTTGGACCATATAAACTAAAGTTAATCTTCAACAGTGAATGCTGTGTATGGCCTATTTCATGGCTGGTCCAAAGTTCCTAACCAGCTATTGACTAGCAAGCCTCTATTGGCCTACTATGTGCTGTAGTAGCTAGCCAACTCTGTGTTTGTGCTTGACAATGAACAAAAACACAGAATAAGCACCAAGACAAGACTGTACAATGGAGGTAAAACTAAAATGGCAATGGACTGGAACACCAGGACACTGATTTGCTACTCGTGCTATGTCTAGAAAAATTATGAATGTTATGAGAAACACTGATTAATTACCATCATGCCCAGACAGTGTGTGAAAGGCTTGAATCATAGGGGGAAACTTGATTTCTTGCATACTCTCTCCTCAAAACAGTTAATTGGATGCAGTTTGGTAAGGAGGCACAAGACAAGGACAGATGACGTTAGGAATCAAATCAACAAAAAAGCCTATATTCACATTGGGTCAACCTGTGTCAGTGTGGCTTTAACCATTAATTGCTACCATTGCATTGATCCCCTCTCAATGAGAAGTTGTCATAACCTGATGGAGAGAAGTGTCCCAAACTATACAAAACAAAAAAATAAATGCAACATGTAAAGTGTTTCATGAGCTGAAAAAAAAAATCCCAGAAATGTACTATACGCACAAAAAGCTTATTTCTCTAAAATGTTGTGCATAAATTTGTTTACATCCCTGTTAGTGAGCATTTCTCCTTTGCCAAGATAATCCATCCACCTGAAAGGTGTGGCATATCAAGAAGCTGATTAAACAGCTGGGGACAATAAAATGCCACTCTAAATTTTGCCACACAACACAATGCCACAGATGTCTCAAGCTTTGAGGGAGCGTGCAATTGGCATGCCAGAGCTGTTGCCAGAGAATTTAATGTTAATTTCTCTACCATTCTCAACCACTTTCGATGGCCACTGGCATGCTGGAGAAGTGTGGTCTTCATGGATTAATCCCGGTTTCAACTGTACCGGGCAGCTGGGAGACAGCCTGTATGGCGTCGTGTGGGAAAACGGTTTGCTGATGTCAACGTTATGTACAGCGTTGCCCCATGGTGGTGGTGGGGTTATGGTATGGTCAGGCATAAACTACGGACAATGAACACAATTGCATTTTATCGATGGCAATTTGAATGCACAGAGGTACCGTGATGAGATTCTGAGGCCCATTGTCGTGACATTCATCCGCCACCATCACCTCATGTTTCAGAATGATAATGCACAACCCCATGTCACAAGGATCTGTACGCAATTCCTGGAAACAGAAAATGTTGCAGTTCTTCCATGGCCTGCATACTCACCACACGTCACCCATTGAGCGTGTTTGGGATACTCTGGATCGACTTGTACGACAGATTGTTCCAGTTCCCGCCAATATCCATACATTTCGCACAGCCATTGAAGAGGAGTGGGACAACATTCCACAGGCCACAATCAACAGCCTGATCAACTCTATGCGAAGGAGATGTTTTGCGCTGCATGAGGCAAATGGTGGTCACACCAGATACGGACTGGTTTTCTGAACCACGCCTAGAGCTGTTATGGTGACCATATTACTGCCACACCGGCGGTCACAAGTCATGAAGGCAGTCAAATTCCATGTCACTGTTTAAAATCGGTAATTAGTCTTCTCCAAGCTCTGATGCTGCTGATGGTCATTAGTAGCTTACCCGACTTGCTAACTGCCTGGTACTCACCAGTCGGTTGTCCCTCTAATCACTCTGATGTCAATGCAAATCTAATCAAAAATCTAATCAAACACTTCATTAGAGCAGAACAGAGTGGTGGCCTCTATTAAAAAGAGGAGTATCCCAACAGCTTTCTATAGGCTAGGCCTACTACAGTTGAAGTCGAAAGTTTACATACACTTAGGTTGGAGTCATTTAAACTCATTTTTCAAACACTCCACAAATTACTTGTTAACAAACTATAGTTTTGCCAAGTCAGTTAGGACATCTACTTTGTGCATGACACAAGTAATTTTTCCAACAATTGTTTACAGACAGATTATTCCACTTATAATTCACTGTATCACAATTCCAGTGGGTCAGAAGTTTACATACACTAAGTTGACTGTGCCTTTAAACAGCTTGGAAAATTCCCGAAAATGATGTCATGGCTTTAGAAGCTTCTGATAGGCTAATTGACATCATTTGAGTCAATTGGAGGTGTACCTGTGGATGTATTTCAAGGCCTACCTTCAAACTCAGTGCCTCTTTGCTTGACATCATGGGAAAATCTAAAGAAATCAGCCAAGACCTCAGGAAAAAAAACTAGACCTCCACAAGCACCTGAAGGTACCACGTTCATCTGTACAAACAATAGTACGCACGTATAAACACCATGGGACCACGCAGCCGTCATACTTCCAGGAAGGAGGTCATACGCGCTCAGGAAGGAGACGCGTTCTGTCTCCTAGAGATTAACCAGGTAACCAAGAACCTAATGGTCACTCTGACAGAGCTCCAGAGTTCCTCTGTGGAGATGGGAGAACCTTGCAGAAGGACAACCATATCTGCAGCACTCCACCAATCAGGCCTTTATAGTAAAGTGGCCAGATGGAAGCCACTCCTCAGTAAAAGGCACATGACAGCCCGCTTGGAGTTTGCCAAAAGGCACCTGAAGACTCTCAGACCATGAGAAACAAGATTCTCTGGTCTGATGAAACCAAGATTGAACATATTTTGGCCTGAATGCCAAGCGTCACGTCTGGAGGAAACCTGGCACCATCCCTACGGTGAACCATGGTGATGGCAGCATCATGCTGTGGGGATGTTTTTCAGCGGCAGGGACTGGGAGATTAGTCAGGTTCAAGGAAAATATAAACTTAGCAAAGTACAAAGAGATCCTGATGAAAACCTGCTCGAGTGCTCAGGACCTCAGACTGGAGCGAAGGTTCACTTTCCAACAGGACAATGACCCTTATCACACAGCCAAGACAACGCAGGAGTGGCTTCGGGACAAGTCTCTGAATGTCCTTGAGTGGCCCAGCCAGAGCCCGGACTTGAACCTGATCGAACATTTCTGGAGAGACCTGAAAATAGCTCTGCAGCGACGCTCTGCATCCAACCTGACAGAGATTGAGAAGATCTGCAGAGAAAAATGTGAATAACTCCGCAAATACAGGTGTGCAAGTTTGTGGCGTCATACCCAAGAAGACTCAAGGCTGTAGTCTTGTGAGAAAGCCTGTGAGAAAGTAGCCTGTGAGAAAGACCCGATCATGTGAAGGAAAGCCATGTGAGTGAGAGGTGCTTCGGAGCATGCAGCACTCAGGGAGAAAGAAATGATCAATATTATATTCAGCCCAAGGGCACAACGGCCACTGGCCACAAAAGACATAGATTTGTTTAGGGGGCATTACGGGCCACACAAAGGGGATGCCGCCGGGAAATTCAAGACATTATCAATTGCTTGTCAAATTGTGAATGAGAGACTGATGAAGTGTGTACGGCCTGCGCAAAAAAACAAAGCAGAGCTCATGCCTTTCATGCAACTTTTTTCAAAGCATCATGCAGCCTTACAATGTATTAAACATCTAAACATATAGCCCATCGTTTGTAGAACAACTAAAGTTACATTAATAACTCTAAATTAAGCATATACTGTAGGAGTACCTATTTATTTGTTTAACGCTGAACACAGAATAGCTGCATGTGCGCACTGCCTCAAATCGTTTGGAGAAAATATCCTTTCAATTTAATCAGCTTTGTTCAATTGTATTCTTCATGCTATAAAATAATATAAAATAATGCCATGGAATTCGAAGATCTTGTCTGCTAAATTAACTAGTGTAGCCCATAGCCATATGGCATAGCCAGATGAGGACCTAACATAAGGACTAGTATGCTATTCTGTTCTTCTGAAATAGACTACATTTTCTTCATATCATGTTTCTTTAGACTTGTCTAAAATAAATAATGGATTTATTATGAATGTGTAGGCTATATTACATGGATTTATTAGACTTTTTAAAATGTAGATGTACCAAAAGGTCTGCATCAGTAGCTTGTAGGCTATGTGTGGAAGCCAGTAGATGCTAAATGTGTTTATGTTAATTAGCGGTCAATTACCGTGAGACCGGCAGTTACCAGCTGACTAAATTTTGTGACCGCCACTGCCCTATCCACGCCCCTACTTTTTTTAAAGGTGTCTGTGTACTCCCAGTCATGTGAAATCCATAGATTAGGGCCTAATACATTTATTTCAATTGACTGATTTCCTTATAAACTCAGCAAGAAAATAAACGTCTTCTCATTGTCAACTGCGTTTATTTTCAGCAAACTATGACTTTAATTGCCTACCGTCTGTAAGCTGTTAGTGTCTTAACGACCGCTCCACATGTTCATTAATTGTTTATGGTTAATTGAACAAGCATGGGAAACAGTGTTTAAACTCTTTACAATGAAGATCTGTGAAGTTATTTGGATTTTTACAGAATTATCTTTGAAAGACAGGGTCCTGAAAAAGGGACTATTCTTTTTTTTGCTGAGATTATGAACTCAGTAACATCTTTGAAATTGTTGCATGTTGCTTTTATATTTTTCTTCAGTGTAGGCTAACATTCCGGCTTCCATCATCCCCTCAGCTTTTACAAAAAATAGATACAAAGTATTTGAAAATGTCTACATTTTTGTAATATAAAGTAGGCCTAATTTACCCCCATCACATAATTGTATAGTTTATTTTATTGACACTTTTTCAAGTTATACACTTTCCATGTCCATCCTTATGACACAACTAGGCCTAGGCTAATCTCCATGAAATTATCACCTTTTGTGTCAGTTTAACCCAATGAAAAAGTAAGCTAACCTAATCATTTTGCTCCCTTTGTTTTGTCAAGAAAGACCAGGTTGTAGTAGGCTAACTGAGAAGTTGACTTAACTCATTATGCAAGTAAACCAGAATCTGAGAGGGGCCCCACTGTTTTGAGTGGTCGGACATGCTTGCTAAAATTGTATCTGCTGCAATAGGGGTAGCACATCTAACAGCCATGGCTGAGGAAGACAATATGCTCAGAAATGTGGGAGAATTTAGCCTAGCTGTCCTAGAGCCAGCGGCCAGGCTTTCTGAGCCTTTTTACTGCTTAGGAGGAGATTTGAAGAGATTAACAGACAAGCATGAACTCAATACATGCCAAGGATTGAATTAATTAAAGATTTTTCTGGGCTGTGTTCAGTCACGTGGTGCAGCATTGAAATAATCGCTGGGTTTAGATTGGCACCTGTCCAACTCTGAGAGAGCTGTAAATACTCTATTTTTACCTTGTTCCAGTCAGTTCATGGTAATATGGCAAAGACTGAGTTTCTTTTGAGTGCAGTTTCAGTATGATATGTTATTGTTGCTTGAAATGCCCCTAGCAGTGAGTATACTCTACGATTAGCCTAGGCATAGTTCTAAAAATGTGTGACGAACCAGCTAATTCTGAAAAATTGTTTTTAAACCCCTAAATCACATTACAATAAATGTTTTCCTATACTCATGTTGGCTCCAATTATAAAAATATCTGACCAGACTCTTAACGACTAGCCTAAGTAACCTTTGTTGAAAAGTATTTTGCTGGGTCAAAGGGGAAGCTATGACAAATGTAATAATTTAGTTTGTACTTAAAGCTAAGCTAACAATGAACAAATCTCTAAAGTTTCCATTGCCTCCTGTGTGTCTCTCTCCAATAGACCATGACGGAGGAGGCTTTCGATGTGGTGGTGGTGGGTTCCTGTATGACTGACTTGGTCAGGTGAGTTAGTTATGGTATGCATCACATCACTGAGAGAGGGAGTGGATCAGAATTTGCCTCAAAGTACTTTTGAGATCTTATGGGAACATTTTGTAGAAAGTATTGGGTCACATATCAACAATACATCTGTAGTTTGAGATGTCAAAATATGTCACATGTAGTTCTATTTCAAATATATCTTCTCGATATTTCACTTGATGGAGATTCGCTCAAGTGGATTCTCTAACGGAAGTAGGCTACAAATCGCAGCGTCTGTTGGAGACAGACAGGTCGATTGGCGAATGAGGTGAGCCCCTCTCCTCTTCATAAGACGCCCCTTGTGCTGCCTCTGATCATTCTCGCCTCTCTTCCTTCGCTCTAACTCCTGAAGCTCTCCTAAGCATGACTAGATTTTCTGTCTTCCTACTGAACTGTTCTCTGGTGAACCGCGAGGTTCACGCTGCCAAACGTAGGACCCCAGATCCTGTCGATAATGTTGAGTACTGACCGAAAGTAGTTTTGATTCCGCTATAATACATTTTTGACTCCTCATTCTCCGCTGGTAGCTAGCGTCACAGGCTAGCTATCGAGACTTGGGTAGCCCACGCCGCGAGGCTACAGCTAACTTGTCTAGCTGGAATGCTAGCTAACCCCACAAAGGACTAGTTTTAGCTCAAACAGACAGACGAAGTAAGCATGCGCTTTCTCCGGCTAGCATTGTACTAACTAGCTAGGCTATGGGCCATGTGGCTGACGCTACTTAGCTTGTATTTTGCTCAAGGAAAACTTTTTCTCGGAGCCACAGAGCCTGCTGCCCCTGCTACGGAACGGAGGGAACCAAGCAGGATTCATGCACCTGCCTGACTACAGGCACACCCGCATTTGTGTTGGACGACACTATCAGCCAAAGACCCATACGACTCGTGTATTGTCTGCCTGGGGTGAGAGCACGCAGCAGCAGTGCTCGCTAATCCCAAGTACTGCATGCACTGCAAGCGTTTCAACGAAGAGGAAGGTGACCTCGTCATTGACGATAGCGAGGACATGGCTCACCTCATCCCAGAGGAGGAAGAGGAAGCCGAAAGGCCTTCTTCCACCCTCAGCGGAGCTTCAATACCCAACTACAGATACCGGCACATCGATGTCTGAAAACGGGCAGCATCCAGACTAAACATCGACTGGCCCGAACCCGTAGGGGGTAGAAGTGCTGAAATGGACTTATTCGACGGGAGGAGGCTCCCCTCTCGCACCACTCCAGGTAAACAACTCCTCCCAGTGGTCCCATCTTGTGTGGCGGAAGCCCAACGTAACTGGGACAAGACCCTAACCACTAAAGTACAGACCAAGTACTTTAATAACATGGGTATTCAGGATATGGAGTTGGCCCCCGAGGGTTGAGTCGTCGCTGGCCAGCCACCTCACTCCTTATGCCATGTCACAGACCGGCATCTCCCTCCATGGGAATGCGGAGCGCTTTTCCGCCTCCATCTTCCAAAAGGTATACGTGTCTGCCGCACGTTCAGTACGGGCATTCAACATCATGTCAAAGCTGATGGCATACCAGGACGATTTGCTTATGGAGATGCAACAACTCCTAGAAAACGGTATTGCCAACCAGGGCCTATGGGTGGAGATCTGTGTCATTGCAGGCCTCACCCTACGAGCCTCCAGAGGCGCCATCAAAGGCCGTGGGCGTGCCATGAGCCTTGCTGTGGTGGGGGAGAGAGCCCTGTGTCTTGACTTGTCAAGCCTCTTGGACATAGCTGCGGGAAGTAGGGGTGCTGGTGGTACTCCTCTCTGAACAGACATAATTTTCCTCCAGAGGATCAATAGCCTCTAAAAAAAATTGCTGTGGATTAACTTTTATCACAAGCACTTACAGTCGGGAAGGCTGCAATTTGGGCAGCACGTGCGCCAAATATAGAACAGCTTGTTGCATTGTGTCCATAGATATAATCCATAGAAGGATTTTGGAACTTCTAACCCTGGCACTTTGACTGTTAAACTCATGGGTATATTAGCAATGGCTGCCTGTCCTGACTTGAATGGGAACAGCCCATCTATGGATTATATGTCTATGGTTGGTTGCGGCTGTCAGTCTACCTACTGCTGAAAAGAGAAGACTAATCTGTCTGTAGAAGCTAACTATTTATCTCTAGTATCTTATCTTGAGATCATGGCAAAGCGCATCGGCCATCACCGGCGAGAAGCCTATGCTTCATCTTCATCATTGTGTGAATCAGTGTCACTGGAAAGTTTATTTTGTAGCCTATACTATATACAGTGCCTTCAGAAAGTATTCACACTCCTTGACTTTTTCCAAATATTGTTGTGTTACAGCCTGAATTTAAAATTGATTAAATAGAGATTTTTTTTGTAACTGACCTACACACAATACCCCATAATGTCAAAGTGGAATTCAAATAATCTTTTTTTTCTCAAAATGTTTACAAATTGAGTCAAGAAGTATTCAAACCCTTTTTTATGGCAAGCCAAATAAGTTCAGGAGTAAAAATGAGCTTAGCAACTATTTTTGAATAACTACCTCATCTCTGTACCCCACACTGTACCCAACACATACAACATACAAAGGTCCCTCAGTCGAGCAGGGAATTTCAAACACAGAATCAACCGCAAAGACCAGGGAGGTTTTCCAATGCCTTGCAAAGAAGGGTACCTATTGATAGATGGGTAAAAATAGAAGCAGACATTGAATATCTCTTTGAGCATGGTGAAGTTATTAATTACACTTTGGATGGTGTATCAATACACCCAGTCACTACAAAAATACAGGCGTCCTTCCTAACTCAGTTTCCAGAAAGGAAGGAAACCACTCAGGGATTTCACCATGAGGCCAGTGGTGACAGTTAGAGTTTAATGCCTGTGATAGGAGAAAACTGAGGATAATCAACAACATTGTAGTTATTCCACAATACTAACCTAATTGACAGAGTGAAAAGAAGGAAGCCTGTACAGCATAAAAATATTCCAAAACATGCATCCTGTTTGCAACAAGGCACTGAAGTAATACAACAACAAAAATGTGGCAAAGCAATTAACTTTATGTCCTGAATACATTGTGTTATGTTTGGGGCAAATCCAATACAACACATTACTGAGTACGACTCTCCATATTTTCAAGCATAGTGGTGGCAGCATCATGTTATGGGTATGCTTGTAATCATTGAGGACTGGAGAGTTTTTCAGGATAAAAAAGAAATGGAATATAGCTAAGCACAGGCAAAATCCAAGAGGAAAACCTGGTTCAGTCTGCTTTCCACCAGACACTGGGAGATGAATTCACTTTTCAGCAGGACCATAACCTAAAACAGGCAAAATAGTTGTCCAGCCTCTCGGACATAGCCTTGGGAAGTAGGGGTATTGTTAGGTTACAGTGCATTCAGAAAGTATTCAGACCCCTTGACTTTTTACACATTTTGTTACGTTACAGCCTTATTCTAAAATGTATTAAATCGTTTTTTCCCCTCATCAATCTACACACAATAACCCATAATGACAAGGCAAAAACAGATTTTTGGAAATGTTAAAAAAAATGAAGTATTACATTTACATAAGTATTCAGACCCTTTACTCAGTACTTTGTTGAAGCACCTTTGGCAGCTATTACAGCCTCGAGTCTTCTTGGGTATGACTCTACAAGCTTGGCACACCTGTATTTGGGGAGTTTTTCCTATTCTTCTCTGCAGATCCTCTCAAGATCTTTCAGGTTGGATGGGGAGCGTCACTGCACAGCTATTTTCAGGTATCTCCAGATATGATCGATTGGGTTCAAGTCCAGGCTCTGGCTGGGCCACTCAGGGACATTCAGAGACTTGTCTCGAAGCCACTCCTGCGTTGTCTTGGCTGTGTGCTTAGGGTCGTTGTCCTGTTGGAAGGTGAACCTTCGCCCCAGTCTGAGGTCTTGAGTGCTCTGGTGCAGATTTTCATCAAGGATCTCTTTGTACTTTGGTCCATCTTTCCCTCGATCTTGACTAGTCTCCCAGTCGCTGCCGCTGAAAAACCTCCTCACAGCATGATGCTGTCACCACCATGCTTCACCGTAGAGATGGTGCCAGGTTTCCTCCAGACTTGACGCTTGGCATTCAGGCCAACGAGTTCAATCTTGGTTTCATTAGACCAGAGAATCGTGTTTCTTATGGTCTGAGAGTTCTTTAGGTGTCTTTTGGCAAACTCCAAGTTGGCTGGCATGTGCCTTTTACTGAGGAGTGGCTTCTGTCTGGCCACTTTACCATAAAGACCTGATTGGTGGAGTGTTGCATTTCTGTTGCCATCTGAAAATGAAGCTATTTTCTACCGAATGTGTTGCACTAATGTATTTTCTGTGAAGTAAAACTATAGTTGTACCCCGCTGATCATTCTATTAAAGCAAAAAAACTATGTTGACTTTCAATTTTTTTCATGGTCTGCGTTTTGAAAACGCAGATTTCTGAACTCTAACGCAACCCCTGGCCCCAACCAGAGGGCAATGCCGCCCCTATTTTGACTTGTTTTCTGTCCTAGAGCGTATTTTCTCATTTAGGTTCCACCACCGAAGAATTACGCAGTCTGCTAATACATATTCACGAATTGAGGGTGGGAACGTTGTGGTGATTACCATGTGGAGTGGAGAAATAAAAACAAGAAGTGCGCTGACAGCTGTCAGTGTAGCTAGCTAGCATGCTAACCTTATATAGCTATCTAATGTTATATGTTGTTGCTACGCAATATTCAAAAGATTAGCCAGCTGGCTAGGTATGGCTGGTTCTGGAGCTGGATTTGTCATAAGCATTTATTGAAGACTTCATTACAGATGGATAGGGAAAACCAGGATCTTTGACTTTGCCATCTATTTTATGGAAAGCCCATTAAATTGTCAGAGACTCCAGTCACCCAAGTTATAGACTGTTTTCTCTGCTACCGCACGGCAAGCGGTCCCGGAGCGCCAAGTCTAGGACCAAAAGGCTCCTCAACAGCTTCTACCCCCAAGCCATTAGACTGCTGAACAATTCATAAAAATCTGTACATTTACACTTTACATTGACACCCCCCCTGTCCACTGCTGCTACTCACTGTTTGTTTGTTACCTATGCATAGTCACATCGCCCCCACCTACATGTACAGATTACCTCAACTAGCCTGTGCCCCTGCACACTGACTCGGTACCGGTGCCTCCTGTATATAGCCTCGTTATTCTTATTGTGTTACTTTTTATTATTACTTTTTATTTTTTAGCCTACTTAGTAAATATACATTTTTTCTTGAACTGCACTGTTGGTTAAGGGCTTGTAAGTAAGCATTTCACGGTAAAGTCTACACTTGTTGTATTCGGCGCATGTGGCAAATAAAGTTTGATTTGATATTTGTTATGTCCAAAGTTTTGGCATGTTCCATAAATTGCGGCCGTGAATCCGCCATAGAAACAGAAAGAAAGAGGATCGATGCTCCAGTAATATGAATAGCCTAACTATTGAACGGTTTGGACTAGATTTTACATTGTAATGGACATGATGCGACCGTTGGTAGGCTGCTGGCAGACTGCACTACAGCAATGCCAAGTTAGCCCATGCTCATGCCATGGTTCTCAGCTATGGGAAGTGAAATGATAGGCTACAATGACTTTTGCTCATGATGCACGCCACAAATGACATGTAACAACACCTTCAGCTCATCGGACACGAAACAAAACACCAATACAAATGTAACAACAGCACAAAATAGATAAACACGTTTTTGGAATTTTCTTTTGCAGGTGCCTTTTCATTATAGGATGGAGACTTGTGATTTCTAGCTGCACCAATTAAAGCAGTGGAGCGTGGTCAAAACTATTAATCTTGGAGCAACAGTGGTAACGGGATTCCAAAATGCAATCATATCACATGCAAATGTACCATTTATAAAATGTTCCTATACCGTTTATTAGGTATACCCATCAAGTACCGGATTGGACCGACTTTGCCTCCAGAACAGCCTGAATTATCTGGGGCGTGGAAACGTTGCTCAATTGGTATCAGGGGACCTAACTTGTGCCAGGAAAACATCCCCCACACCGTTACATTATCGCCACCAGCCTGTACCGTTGACACCATGCAGGATGGGGCCATGGACTCATGCTGCTTACACTCTGCCATCAGAATGACGCAAAAGGAATCGGGATTCGTCGGACCAGGCAATGTTTTTCCACTTCTCAATTGTCCAGTGTTGATGATCGGGTGCCCACTGGAGCCACTTCTTCTTGTTTTCAGCTGATAGGAGTGGAACCCGGTGTGGTCGTCTGCTGCAATAACCCATCCGTGACAAGGATTGATGAGTTGTGCGTTCCGAGATGCCGTTCTGCACACTACTGTTGTATTGCGCCGTTATTTGCCTGTTTGTGGCCCGCCTGGTAGCTTGCACGGATCTTGCCATTCTCATTCAACCTCTCATCAACGAGCTGTTTTCGTGCACAGGACTGCTGCTTACTGGATGTTTTGTGTTTGTCGCACCATTCTCAGTAAACCTGTTGTGTGTGAAAAGCCCAGGAGGCCGGACGTTTCTGAGATATTGGAACCAGTGCGCCTGGCACCGACAATCATACCACGCTCAAAGTCGCTTAGGTCACTTGTTTTGCCCATTCTAACGTTCAATAAGTCCCAAATGGAAGGTAAACAGTTGGATGAAATCAGACAAAACAAGCTCAATAACTCAATGCATGTACACACTCCTATTGAATATGCATTCACCTGTATTTTGAATAGGCCTAGGATACATTTTGATTTACCCAGTTTGTCATTAGATTTACCATTCAAATAAATGATTTCCATTATGTTATGTATACTGAACAAAAACATAAACACAACATGCAACAATTTTACTGAGTTACAGTTCATATAAGGAAATCAGTGAATTGAAATAAATTCATTAGGCCCTAATCTATGGATTTCACATGACCTGGGAGGGCATAGGCTAACCCACTGGGGAGCCGGACACAGCCAATCAAAATGAGTTTTTCCACACAAAAGGGCTTTATCACAGACAGAAAAACTCCACAGTTCCATCAGCTGTCCGGGTGGCTGGTCTCAGACGATCCCGCAGGTGAAGAAGCCGGATGTGGAGGTTCTGGGCTGGCATGGTTACACGCTTTTTTTACACGCTCACCGCATTTTCTTGCTCGCAAGAGCGCAAGGAAGAGAGGCCTGCTTGAGAATGACCAGAGGCAGGGCGAGTGGTGTCTAATGAAGAGGAAAGGGGCTCGTCTCATTCGCCACTCGAACTTGTCTGTTTCCAACAAGCTCTGTGATTGGTACTTCTGTTAAAGAATCCGCCTGAACGAATCCCCATAAAGTGAGATCTCACTTTTATACCATGGAATTGTTGAATATTCCTGATTGACTTTACGGAGCGTGTATTATTTCCATATAACGCATGGTATATTTGCACGGTAGAATTCAATGGTTATAGTTCATTAATACATGTTTTGTTTGACCTGCTTTTGAAAGCAAAAGTCGAATTGGAAGCAGTATCGGTTTTGTTGAATTCGATTTCAAAATGGCAAGCTAGGACTGATGGTTTGGTTAGCTAAACTACCAAGTCTGTTTGTTTGGTTACCACGGCAACTACTGTAGCTAACGTTATCTAGTAAACTTGCTAGCTACTTCAGTGTATGTTGAACACATTTCTACCGGCAACTGAACACATTTTCTAGCTGCAAATGTGTTACAATTATAGTCATGGTATTAAAGGGATAATCAACTCGAGGCTGTATGCGTTCTCTGGAAAATAATGCAACTCCATGGAAGGTCAGTTCCACTCAGCTAGCGCGTCGTGGAACACTTCACACTTCGTTCATTATTTTCAATAGAACGCATAGCCCCGAGTTGATTACCCCTTACATATTATCATAGAACAGGGGTTATACAAGTAACCCTACATTTTAGCCAATGCGTAGTCCCTCTTAAATGTGGGTCCTGGTTCTGAGCCATGGCATACATTATGGAACTGTCAATTCTGTTTTAGAACTGTTCATCCTCATGTTATCTTCTGAAACTGACAGCCACACATCTTTGTTGTACTTGAAAAAGCTTTATTAGTCGTTCTGGCTCATACTCATCACATTGTGATGGAAACATGGAACGGCCTATTTTCTGGGCCGATGACAAACCCTTTTAGGTATGGTCTAACATGCTATGTGCATCTTTTTAGCCTATATTTACCATCAGTTGTCATGGAAAGTTTTAACGCAAAAGCCAAGGGGTAATATTGGGAAGGGTGTTTCCAGCATGGCTCGAAATGGATGAAGCCCTATACAGACACATATAAGGGAACTGCCCTGTTCTTCCACCCCTGCCTGGGTTATTAATTCCATAGGAATCTAGTCATTCTATTTCTATGATTAATACCGCTGTCCCCAGACACAATCACCAGATTAGGCTAATGTCACGTAACGTAGGCATGAGGCAGATGGAGGCGTAACTTCATCCAGAGGTATAAAGACCCCGAAGGGCCACATCAGAAAGGCAAGGAGGACAAGGTATCAAATAACATGTTATTGGTCACATACACGTGTTTAGCAGATGTTATTGCGGGTGTAGCAAAATGCTTGTGTTTCTAGCTCCAACAGTGCAGTAATATTTAACAAGTAATATCTAACAATTTCACAACAATACACACAAATCTAAGTAAAGGATTGGAATTAAAAATATGTGGATGAGCAATGTCAGAGCGGCATAGACTAAGATACAGTAGAATAGAATACAGTATATACAGTGGGGCAAAAAAGTATTTAGTCAGCCACCAATTGTGCAAGTTCTCCCACTTAAAAAGATGAGAGAGGCCTGTAATTTTCATCATAGGTACACTTCAACTATGACAGACAAAATGAGGGAAAAAAATCCAGAAAATCACATTGTAGGATTTTTTATGAATTTATTTGCAAATGATGGTGGAAAATAAGTATTTGGTCAATAACAAAAGTTTATCTCAATACTTTTTTATATACCCTTTGTTGGCAATGACAGATGTCAAACGTTTTCTGTAAGTCTTCACAAGGTTTTCACACACTGTTGCTGGGATTTTGGCCCATTCCTCCATGCAGATCTCCTCTAGAGCAGTGATGTTTTGGGGCTGTTGCTGGGCAACACAGACTTTCAACTCCCTCCAAAGATTTTCTATGGGGTTGAGATCTGGAGACTGGCTAGGCCACTCCAGGACCTTGAAATGCTTCTTACGAAGCCACTCCTTCGTTGCCCGGGCGGTGTGTTTGGGATCATTGTCATGCTGAAAGACCCAGCCACGTTTCATCTTCAATGCCCTTGCTGATGGAAGGAGGTTTTCACTCAAAATCTCACGATACATGGCCACATTCATTCTGTCCTTTACATGGATCAGTCGTGCTGGTCCCTTTGCAGAAAAACAGCCCCAAAGCATGATGTTTCCACCCCCATGCTTCACAGTAGGTATGGTGTTCTTTGGATGCAACTCAGCATTCTTTGTCCTCCAAACACGACGAGTTGAGTTTTTACAAAAAAGTTATATTTTGGTTTCATCTGACCATATGACATTCTCCCAATCTTCTTCTGGATCATCCAAATGCTCTCTAGCAAACTTCAGACGGGCCTGGACATGTACTGGCTTAAGCAGGGGGACACGTCTGGCACTGCAGGATTTGAGTCCCTGGTGGCGTAGTGTGTTACTGATGGTAGGCTTTGTTACTTTGGTCCCAGCTCTCTGCAGGTCATTCACTAGGTCCCCCCGTGTGGTTCTGGGATTTTTGCTCACCGTTCTTGTGATCATTTTGACCCCACGGGGTGAGATCTTGCGTGGAGCCCCAGATTGAGGGAGATTATCAGTGGTCTTGTATGTCTTCCATTTCCTAATAATTGCTCCCACAGTTGATTTCTTCAAACCAAGCTGCTTACCTATTGCAGATTCAGTCTTCCCAGCCTGGTGCAGGTCTACAATTTTGTTTCTGGTGTCCTTTGACTGCTCTTTGGTCTTGGCCATAGTGGAGTTTGGAGTGTGACTGTTTGAGGTTGTGGACAGGTGTCTTTTATACTGATAACAAGTTCAAACAGATGCCATTAATACAGGTAACGAGTGGAGGACAGAGGAGCCTCTTAAAGAAGAAGTTACAGGTCTGTGAGAGCCAGAAATCTTGCTTGTTTGTAGGTGACCAAATACTTATTTTCCACCATAATTTGCAAATAAATTCATAAAAAATCCTACAATGTGATTTTCTGGAATTTCTTTTCTCATTTTGTCTGTCATAGTTGAAGTGTACCTATGATGAAAATTACAGGCCTCTCTCATCTTTTTAAGTGGGAGAACTTGCACAATTGGTGGCTGACTAAATACTTTTTTGCCCCACTGTACATATGAGATGAGTAATGCAAAATATGTAAACATTATTCAAGTGACTAGTGTTCCATTTATTAAAGTGGCCAGTGATTTCAAGTCTATGTATATAGGCAGCAGCCTCTAATGTGCTAGTGATGGCTATTTGACAGTCTGATGGCCTTGAGATAGTCTCTCAGTCCCAGCTATGATGCACCTGTACTGACCTCGCCTTCTGGATGATAATGAGGTGAACAGGCCGTGGCTCGGGTAGTTGTCCTTGATGATATTTTTGGCCTTCCTGTGACATCGGGTGCTGTGGGTGTCCTGGAGGGCAGGTAGTTTGCCCCCTGTGATGCATTGGGCAGACCGCACCACCCTCTGGAGAGCCCTGCGGTTGCGGGCGGTGCAGTTGCAGTACCAGGTGGTAATACAGCCCGATAAGATGCTCTTAATTGTGCATCTGTAAAAGTATGTGGGGGTTTTAGGTAGTGATGTGGGGTAGGCCGTCATTGTAAATAAGATTTTTTTCTTAACTGACTTGCCTAGTTAAATAAAGGTTACACACACACACCACACCACACTGACCCAAAAATAATTTGCAAAGACCCAAACTCATTCTGATTGGCCCACCCATGGTTGTGCCCTTGTCCAGTCATGTGAAATCCATAGATTAGGGCCTAATGCATTTATTTAAGTTGACTGATTTCCTTATATGAACTGTAACTCAGTAAAATCTTTGAAATTGTTGCATGTTGCATTTTATATTTTTGTTTCGTATACTTGGCTTCCAATGTCACCCCGTACCACAAATCCTGTTTGGCTTTCATAGGCTAGGTTAGAAGACAGACACTGATCCATTGATCTGCCTGTTGTCTGGTGATGTGGATATGACCTCATCAGTAGAACCTAATAAACTCCATTGAGACAAAGGATTCAACTTGGTCACCATGACACCATGATCCCATTTAATTGATACCCAACTGTTGCTGTTATATCATCCTCAGTAGATGTGGTGTGAACAGTTTAGTGAAAATGTCCTTCCCACACATGTTGTATCATTACTCATCATCTCAAGTACAATTGAGTAGTGTATGAGCACACATAAGTGAGACAACATTTGTCGCCCTGAGGTAGGCTTAGGCTACCTTTGCAAAGTGTTGTGCAACACAACAGGTGTTAAACAGAACAATATATGATTTACAGTCTTTTGCTTACATAAAATATGTCCATGTGGATGTCCATGCAAATGTACTGTTCTGTTATAGGTCACCGTTCAAGTCACATTTGCCATTTCCGTGTTTCGGTTGAGTAACTACACAACCTTAGAATTTTCATCTCATCCCCCCCCAACCTTTATCTGTAACTGTGGCGAAAGTCATCCCACCCCCAGTTATCAAAAACACACGGACACGCTCACTGACAGTTTTGATCATTTTAGGCAACCTCTTTCCTTCGCTCGTTAAAAAATGCAGTCGTCAACTTTACACTTTAAAGGGCAGGAGGAGCTGCATCAATTAGGCCCCGCAGTACTACTGGCGGGAAGAGACTGTGTTTTGGGTCTTTTTCAGGAGGGGGAGTGTGGGAGGGAGTTAGGGGGACGGGGATGTGGAGGGGGACTTGAAAACTAGAAATACATTTTCCACCCCATCAAAGTGATATGCATGGCTTTGAAGTTGGAAATCCAGTTGCCTGAAAGTGCCAATGTTTGGGTGGTTGTGACACAGTCCCCCTCTCCCCACCTCCACTTGTCTTTTTCCCCTGACTTTGTCTCCTCTCTCTCTTTCCTCTCTGATGTGGCCTCTCACACTAGTAACCCCACGCTGTCAAAGCCAGACAGCGCCCCCTGCTGCCGGCCTCATCCACAGCTCCCTGATGTGAGATATGGAGCCGGTGTGATGTGATATGGATGTGGAGCAGTGTGATGGGATTGTGTTTATATAGGCTAGGCTAGATGGTGCATTTCACAAGTTCTAAGGGAACTCATTCACCTCCAATGTATAGCAGCCACCTGTGTTTGTGGCTCTGGATAGACAGAGCCACATGCCTAGTGGTTAGAGCGTTGGACTAGTAACCGAAAGGTTGCAAGTTCGAATCCCCGAGCTGACAAGGTACAAATCTGTCGTTCTGCCCCTGAACAAGGCATTTAACCCACTGTTCCTAGGTCGTCATTGACAATAAGAATTTGTTCTTAACTGAGTTAAATAAAGGTCAAATAAAAAATAAATAAAAACATTGCCCCCAAAAGACAGTGGATCAGCTTACCGTCTTAACAAACCCTCCTAGCCAACCTTATAGTGTTTTCAGTTTGTGGTATAGACATTTTTACACCTGCTACAACCTATGAGGGCTGTTGACATTGGCCAATATGAGCCATTTCTGTAGGTGAGGGGAAATTACCTCAGTGGTTAAGAAGGAAACTTTCTTTTCAGTATTTCACACCTCTCTCCTCACACCTCTCCTCGACCTTCCCCTCACCTCTTCCTTCTCTCACTCTACCTCTCTCTGAAAAGAGCTCTTATTTTTTTAAATTTCATACACCGGACAGGTGCAGTGAAATGTGTTGTTCGGAATCGGACAGGTGCCACTCGGAGGTTTAAATGTAAAGCAAATGTTGTTTTTTCCGGTGCTGCACAAAAAATAACAAGCTTCACCGAACACTTGTAATGGCCTTTTGGTGGCGTGGGAGAAAACAGACTGAGGTTGGAGTTGAGCTTTAGCACGTAGCCGACCGTTTGGTTGGCGTGCTCTCAAACACACAGACAATGGACGAGTGTCTGGTGATGGAGGGGCAGTGGTTTACCCAACCTGGCAATCACCTGTTGAAAGCCAACCAGCCAAGCCAACCAATAGTCGTGGTCAGATGCCGATAAAGGCGGGACTGGAATCTGTGTGTGTGTACCTGCGTATATGTGGAATCTGAGAATATACAATTCTCATGATTTTGTTTCCTCCATCAGGATCAACTGTAGATGCATGATGTAAACAAACTGTAATAACAAAAGTGTGAGACTATATGGTTTCTTCTACATAGTTGATTTTAATGTGTGGCTGATGACACATATAGGAGAGCAATTATAGGCATGGTACACATGGATAAGTTATATAGGCTAACATTGATTTGTACATATACATGTTTTAACAAATCATGATTCATATGTTGTCTCAGAGTACTTTTTGCTGAAAGGCATTGTCCTAACAAGGAAAAGACATAGGACATGATTAATCAAAACCACTTAACATATGGACTCCCATATGTTCGCCCCTATTTTGGTTTCGACCAAAACAACCTCAAATCTCCTGCATCAACGCTGAGGTTACTGGAACTCCTGAGGTTGTGAAAAACAACAAAGAGCTATTTTTATGTGGATTTACTGTAACTCCCTAGTTTTTCAACCACCACACCTGCTAATTAACACACACACACAAATCCATACTGTACACACACACTTCACACACCCAAATCTCAATAATAGCTAAGTTTATCATCCTAGTCTTGCCACCAACAAACCCTCTGACCCTGGAGAAGGAAGAGCCTTGTAACTCTCTGTGATTGGAGGAGAGGGCAGACAGACAGCTCTCTAGCCTGGGGGAGAGAGGGTGGGGTAAGCATGACCCAACCTGTAGTGTCAGGCATTAGTGACATTAGCCCTAACAGGGCTCACTTCAACACCATCACCCTGGAAACCTTAGACCCACTCCAATTCGCACACCGCCCCAACAGATCCACAGATGACACAATCTCAATCGCACTCCACACTGCCCTTTACCACCTGGACAAAAGGAACACCAATGTGAGAATGCTATTCATTGACTACAGCTCAGCGTTCAACACCATAGTGCCCACAAAGTTCATCACTAAGGACCCTGGGACTAAACACGTTCCTCTGCAACTGGATCCTGGACTTTCTGATGGTCCGCCCCCAGGTAGTAAGGGTAAGCAAACAACACATCTGCCACGCTGATCCTCAACACGGGGGCCCCTTAGGGGTGCATGCTTAGTCCCCTCCTGTACTCCCTGTTCACCCACAACTGTGTGGCAAAGCACGACTCCAACATCACCATTAAGTTTGCTGACGACACAGCGGTGGTAGGCCTGATCACCGACAAAGGAGGTCAGAGACCTGGCAGTGTGGTGCCAGGACAACAATATTTCAACATTAGTTGTGAAGAGGGCATGACCATGCCTTTCCCCCTCAGGAGACTGAGAAGATTTGGCATGGGTCCCCAGATCCTCAAAAGGTTATATAGCTACACCATTGAGAGCATCCTGACCAGTTGCATCGCCGCCTGGTATGGCAAATGCTCGGCATCCGACCGTAAAGTGCGTACAGCCCAGTACATCACTAGGGCCAAGCTTCTTGCCATCCAGGGCGTGTATATACTAGGCGGTATCAGAGGAAGGCCCAAAACATTGTCAAAGACTCCAGTTACCCAGTCATAGACTGTTCCAGTACCGGAGCACCAAGTCCAGGTCCAAAAGGCTCCTTAACAGCTTCTACCCCCAAGCCATAAGACTGCTGAACAATTAATCAAATGGCCACCCAGGCTATTTGCATTGACCCCCCCCCTTTTGTTTTTACACTGCTGCTACTCGCTGTTTATTATCTCGACTAACCTGTACCCCCGCACATTGACTCAGTACCGGTACCCCCTGTATATAGCCTCATTATTGTTATTTTATTGTGTTACTTTTTATTTGATATTTTTTGCATTCGGCGCATGTGACATACATTTAGAATTTATTTGATTTGACATAGTCATGTCAAAGCAGCTGTAGTTTGCATCTATGACCAGCACTGACTGAGCAACTTACGTTCAACTGCACCTTAGTCCAGGGCTAAGCGAGTGTTCACACTTCCACATTCTGAAGTGGGCTAGCACCAACCTTAGCCCATGGCTAGCTGGCCCTGCTCCAGAGCAGGGGGAGTTAGCACCGACTTTGAGGAGCCCCATAAACACGATGCCAAAATAACCCGTATAAAACATGGTGAACAACGCCTAGAATGCTCACTGTCCAATCACAAAAGCTGCACATTCACTTAATTGACATACAGTGCATTCGGAAAGTATTCAGAGCCTTTAACTTTTTCCACATTTAGTTAATTACAGCCTTATTCTAAAATGTATTAAACTCACTGGACTCTAACCACACACTCACACATACTACACTGACACTCCAATACGCAAAAAAAATCCGAGCTGGCCGCCAGGCCAAACTGAGCAGTCGGGGGAGAAGGGCCTTGGTCAGGGAGGTGACCAAGCTCCGAGACAGGAATGTGTCGAGGCACCACCAAGTCACTCTGACAGAGTTCTAGAGCTCCTCTGTGAAGATTAGAGAACCTTCCAGAAGAACAACCATCTCTGCAGCACTCAACCAATCAGGCCTTTATGGTAAATTGGCCAGACGGAAGAAATTCCTCAGTAAAAGGCACATGACAGCCCGGTTGGAGTTTGTCAAAAGCACCGAAAGACTCTCAGACCATGAGATACAAGGTTCTCTGGTCTGATGAAACCAAGATTGAACTATTTGGCCTGAATACCAAGCGTCACTTCTGGAGGAAACCTGGCACCATCCCTACAGGAAAGCATGGTGGTGGCAGCACCATGCTGTGGGGATGTTTTTCAGCGGCAGGGACTGGGAGACTAGTCAGGATCGAAGCAAAAATGAACGAAGCAAGGTACAGAGAGATCTTTGATGAAAACCTGCTCCAGGAACTCAGACGGGGCAAAGGTTGCTCAGTGTGCTCAGGAACTCAGGAACTCAGACGGGGCGAAGATTCACCTTCCAACAGGACAATGACCATAAGCACACAACCAAGACAAGGCATGAATGGCTTCGGGACAGGTCTCTGAATGTCCTTGAGTGGCCCAGGCAGAGCCCGGACTTGAACCTGATTGTAACGGTTGCTCTCCTCCTCTTCGTCTGAAGAGGAGGAGTAGGGGTCAGACCAAAATGCAGCGTGTTGTGAAGACATGATGAATATTTATTAAAGCAAAGACGAACACGAAAAAACACTTGGAAAATTACAAAACAACAAAACGACGTAGACAGACCTGAACATGTGAACTTACAATAAAACACGAAGAACGCACGAACAGGAACAGACTAACCAAACGAACGAAAACTAAACAGTCCCGTGTGGTGCGACAGACACAGACACAGGAACAATCACCCACAAACAAACAGTGTGAACAACCTACCTTAATATGGTTCTCAATCAGAGGAAACGTAAAACACCTGTCCCTGATTGAGAACCATATCAGGCCAATAGACAATGAACCTAAACATAGAAACACATAACATAGAATGCCCACCCCAACTCACGCCCTGACCAACTAAACACATACAAAAACAAGGAAAACAGGTCAGGAACGTGACACTGATCTAACATCTTTGGAGAGACTTGAAAATATCTGTGCAGCAACGCTCCCCATCCAACCTGACAGAGCTTGAGAGGATCTGGGAGAAACTCCCCAAATACAGGTGTGCCACCCTTATAGCGTCATTCCCAAGAAGACTCAATGCTGTAATCGCTGCCAAAGGTGCTTCAACAAAGTACTGAGTAAAGGGTCTGAATACTTATGTAAATGTGATCTTTTTTACTTTTAATAAATAAAAGTATGGGGTATTGTGTGTAGATTGATGAGGAGAAAAAAAAGAATAAGACTGTAAAGTAACAAAATGAGGAAAAAGTCAAGGGGTCTGAATACTTTCCGAAGGCACTGTAGATAAACTCTCTTGGTAAATAGTGTGGTCTACAGCTTATCATGAGGTACTCTAACTCAGGCAAGGAAAACCTTGAGACTTTCTTAATATTAGGGATCGCGCACTAGCTGTTGTTGACAAAAGGCTATAGGATAGCCTCAAACGGAGCTCATCCAGTTTTTTCTCCAGTGATTCCACATTCGCCAGTTGAACAGAGGGCAAAGGTGCATTATCCACTCGCCGACGCATACTCGCCAGGCATCCGGCTCTTCGACCTCTGTAACTGCGTCTCTTCATACTAATGATGTGGGTTTGGGCCTAGTCCGGGAGGAGCAGTAAATCTTTCGCTTCCGACTCATTAAAGAAAAAATCCTCATCCAGTTCGAGGTGAACAATTGCTGTTCTGATGTCCAGAAGCTCTTTTCAGTCATAAGAAACGGTGGCGGAAACATTATGTAGAAAAAAAGTTTAAATCAGCACAGAAAAACACAAACTAGCACAATTGGTCAGGAGCCCGTAAAACGGCGGCTGTCCCCTCCGGCGCCATCCAGATGCAGCACTTAGAATATTTGAAAATGTATTTTTGCCAATAATTGACAAACATATACAGTGGGGAGAACAAGTATTTGATACACTGCCGATTTTGTAGGTTTTCTTACTTACAAAGCATGTAGAGGTCTGTCATTTTTATCATAGGTACACTTCAACTGTGAGAGACGGAATTTAAAACAAAAATCCAGAAAATCACATTGTATGATTTAATGCCGGTCCTCGACTTCGTCTCCGGCCTAACAACACCTGTGCCAATATATCCTTCAAACACCAGCTTCTCGGGCATTATCACTTAAATAATGATAAGCCACCAGGTATAGACAACCTTGATGGGAAACTATTGAGAATACTAGCAGACTGTATTTGCCACCCCTATTTGCCATCTTTAACCAAAGCCTAAAGGAGTGTGTGTGTCCACAGGCGAGGAAGGAAGCTTAAGTAATTCCACAACCTACAAATAGTAAAAATCCCTTTGCTGGCTCTAACAGCCGCCCAATCAGTTTGCTGCCTGTTCTTAGTAAACTGATGGAGAGAATTGTGTTTGAACAAATCCAATGCTATTTTCTTAAAGAACAAGTTAACTACTGATTTTCAACATGCATATAAGGCAGGGCACTCAACTTGTACTGCACAGACTCAGATGACTGATGAATGGCTAAAAGATGACTGATGATTGGCTAAAAGATGACTGATGATTGGCTTAAAGATGACTGATGATTGGCTAAAAGAAATGGATAAGATGATAGTTGAAGCTGTATTGTTAGATTTCAGTGCAGAATTAGATGTTATTGATCATTATTTGTTATTGGAGGGGGAAAAAACGAACTTGTTATCACCTGCCATCACATGGTTGGAGAGTTATTTATCCAATAGAACTCCGAGATTATTCTTCAATGGAAGCTTCTCTAACATCAGATATGTATAGTACGGAATCCCTCAGGGCAGTTGCATTTTCACAAATCATTTGTCACTTGTCTTACAAGAAGCTAAAATGACTATGTATGCTGATGATTGGACACTCTACACATCAGCAACTACAGCCAGTGAGCTCACTGAGACTCTTAGCATGGAGTTACAGTCAGTGTCAGAATGGGTAATTAACAATAAACCGGTCATAAAAAAACACTGAGGGTGGGTTGCACCAACATGGTTTAAATTCATCTAGGATTAGAGCTAATCTAGGTTTTGTAAATCTAGGTTTATAATTCATCAGAGATGTGTTGCACCACTTCATTTTAAATCTAGATCAGTAAATCTATGATTAACGGTTTTAAACTATGATTAGTGTGTAAATAGTATTTTTGTTGTCTCTTGGTGTCTTTCCTATATATAACTTTATTTTTTTTTTTCATTTTAATATAATATCTTATGTTGTTCTTGTATATTACTGTTTTGTACTTCGTCACGCATTTGTACATTTTATGTGGACCCTAGGAAGAGTAGCTGCTGCATGTGCAGTAGCTAATGAGGATACTAATAAACTAACTTAAATATTGCTCAGCTTATAATATTGGTCATGTGTCAGAGATAGAATGTTGATCGCATGTTGTGTTTGTCCGATAGCCCAGTGCTTTGTAATACAATTGTGAATCCTTAGCCCAGGGCTAAAGCTTAGCCCAGGGTTAACAAATGCTTGTGTGAACAAAGGGCTAAGTTAACCTAGGGCCAGTAGCCTAGCCTGGGGCTAAGAACAATGCAGGGTGAAAATGCCTTTGCTTTGGATGGTTATTTTTCCCATATGCAGGGGAACAGGATTCAAGTTTAAAGTTTTAATTGTCACATGCACAAGTACAGTGAAATACTTAACTTGCAAGCCCTTCCGAACAGTGCAGTAATCAATATCAAAATAGTTTACCTAAAAATAACACAAGAAATAAGAGAGGAAGAAAACAGGACAATGTAAGCTATATACAGGGTCAGTACCAAATGTACATTGTGCATGGATACTTGAGTAGGTTAGGTAGATACAGTGCGTTCTGAAAGTATTCAGATCTTTTTCCACGTTTTGTTACGTTACAGCCTTATTCAAAAAAATATTTACTTTGCTCCGTTCATTTTTTTTTTTTTTTTTTTTTTTTTTTTTTTTTTTAATTTTATCCCCTTTTCTCCCCAATTTTCGTGGTATCCAATCGCTAGTAATTACTATCTTGTCTCATCGCTACAACTCCCGTACGGGCTCGGGAGAGACGAAGGTCGAAAGTCATGCGTCCTCCGAAGCACAACCCAACCTAGCCGCACTGCTTCTTAACACAGCGCGCCTCCAACCCGGAAGCCAGCCGCACCAATGTGTCGGAGGAAACACCGTGCACCCGCCCCCTCGGTTAGCGCGCACTGCGCCCGGCCCGCCACAGGAGTCGCTGGAGCGCGATGAGACAAGGATATCCCTACCGGCCAAACCCTCCCTAACCCGGACGACGCTAAGCCAATTGTGCGTCGCCCCACGGACCTCCCGGTCGCGGCCGGCTGCGACAGAGCCTGGGCGCGAACCCAGACTCTGGTGGCGCAGCATAGCACTGCGATGCAGTGCTCTAGACCACTGCGCCACCCGGGAGGCCCTGCTCCGTTCATTTTTGCCTCGATCCTGACTAGTCTCCCAGTCCCTGCCACTGAAAAACATCCCCACCACCTTGCTTCACCGTAGGGTTTCCTCCAGAAGTGACGCTTGGCATTCAGGCCAAAGAGTTCAATCTTGGTGTCATCAGACCAGAGAATCTTGTTTCTCATGGTCTGAGAGTCTTTAGGTTACTTTTGGCAAACTCCAAGTGTGCTGTCATGTGCCTTTTACTGAGGAATTGCTTCCGTCTGGCCACTCTACCATAAAGGCCTGATTGGTTGAGTGCTGCAGAGATGGTTGTCCTTCTGGAAGGTTCTCCCATCTCCACATAAGCACTCTGGAGCTCTGTCAGAGTGTACATCGGGTTCTCGGTCACTTCCCTGACCAAGGACTTCTCCCTCGATTTCTCAGTTTCCCAGACGGCTAGCTCTAGGAAGAGTCTTGGTGGTTTCAAACTTCTTCCATTTAAGAATGATACTGCAGACATTTTTTGGTACCCTTCCCCAGATCTGTGCCTCGACACAGTCCTGTCTCGGAGCTCTACGGACAATTCCTTCTACCTCATGGCTTTGATTTTGCTCTGACATGCACTGTAAACGGTGGGACCTTATATAGACAGGTGTGTGCCTTTCCAAGTCATGTCCAATCAATTTAATTTACCACAGGTGGACTCCAATCAAGTTGTAGCAACATCTCAAGGATGATCAATGGAAACAGGATGCACCTGAGCTCAATTTCTAGTCTCATAGCAAAGGGTCTGAATACTGATGTAAATAAGGTATTTTATTTGCAAAAATTTCAAAAAAACTGTTTTCGCTTTGTCATTGATGATACATTTAAAAAAAATCTATTTTAGAATAAGGATGTAACGTAACAAAATGTGGAAAAAGGTAAGGGAATGTATGTACGTGTGGAAAAGTGACTGGTAGCAGAATAAATAATAATAATAATAAGCAGCATTATAAGTGGTGTGTGTTGTGTGTGTGCAAGAGTGTCAGTGTAGACGTTATAGGCGGATATACATGTATACAAGAGTAATAGTGACCAGTAGCAGGATAAATGGATAGATACTAATGTTAATGGCCATCAATAATCAATGAACACTGCTTAATTGTAGTAATACATCTAATCAATAATCATTTTAGCAGCAGCATAGGTGTGAGGGGGGTGTGTCTGCATGTGGGTGTAAACGTGTGGCGTCAGTAATGAGGGTGAGTGAGTGTGAGTAAGCGATTCCTCGATGTTGCAATCCCCATAGTCTGTTATTAGCAGAGATCATATCACCAGAGTACACTTGTTGCTGTCTCAAAAATGGACATATCATTGCACCTTTGTCGTAGTTGTAAGTGACTTTAGAGTTTTACTACAGGGTTTTATGAGTCTGTGAGGGATATTTCATCTGTGCGATTTCTCCCTCAGCCAGGCACCAAGGCTACCCAAGGCGGGAGAGACCATCCACGGTCACAAGTTCTTCATTGGTTTCGGAGGCAAAGGGGCAAACCAGTGTATTCAGGCCGCTAGAATGGGAGCCAAGACTGCCATGGTCTGCAAGGTATGACACAGTGGCAGTAAAGCCCTCTCTCTCTCTCACTGTCCCTCTACTGTACTCTACTCTTTTTTTCCAGAACACACTCTTTCACACTGAACTCCTCTAACCACCCCTGTCAACGCTCCGGCCCTCATTCCCCCTTGATCCGTACCATTACACATGCATAACACACACCACACTCCTTCAAACGCCAATTATTCCCATACATCCAACCCCAGGTCTCCAATCAGCTAGGCACAGCATAAAAAAAAGGTCAGCAAAGTAGCTGAAGCCCCACCTCTGTCAAGAACAAAGGGTCCAGTCGATAAGCTGTACAACGTGGGAGCGGCTCTCCAGGCATGGGCAGAGCCCAAAAATAGATGCCCAGGCTTTTGAGAAACATCCAAGGAGGAAGGCCGCACTTCAAAGACAAAGGGGGCCTAGGCTCCCACTATAGTGCTACTACCACTGCATACTACACTTCATAGGCAGTTAGGGCACAGATGCCTCTTTGACTTCTTCCTTGAAAGCGTGGGATAAAAGTGGGGAGCCTGAGGGCGAGGTGGGGACCCCTTCAACGCCCCCCCAAACGATTTTACGATGTGGACATCCCAGAGCAGATCGAGGGATCGAGGGGAGGATGAGGGAGGAGAGGTGGACATGAGGAGGCGTCGGACGGGTGGGGTCGTCGTATCTTGAAGGCTTGGCGCGATGGCCTTGTGTGTGTTCGCACGTGTGTCTATGTGTGTGCATATGTGTGTGTGCATGTGTTTGTGTGATGTGACGGCACTTTGCCAGTATGCCAGCGGGGTACGAGAAAATACAATCCGATTCTGGTTGGAGTTCACTGATCTTCAAAAAGTATCTATCTCATGTATTGCTTAGATCCGTGTTTTCGAAGTTTCATCATAGCATTTTTATTTCAGGTTGGCAAAGACTTCTTTGGAGAAAACTACATCCAGAATTTCAAGGACAATGGTGTATCCACAGGTAAGAATACCAAAAATTACAACTTTCAAAACAACAGGCCATTCTTAAAATACAAAAAAGTTGCTGTGCTTATTTCAAAACTAGCTTGAAATGCAACAGATATGCCATTTCATGGCATGCATCATCCCAGACCTTGATCGTAATAATATTTGTTTTTATTTTAGATGTGCTTCGTTTAAGATCGAGTTTGCTCAGCGTAATTGGACCAATGGAATAGTCCCAAAAGTGCCAAACTATTAGAAATGAAGGAATACATCATATGTGTTGGAAATGCTTCCTCTTTATTCCTCTTTTTCTCCCTCTCTAGAGTTTGTGGGGCAGACGGTTGACTCGGCCACTGGTGCTGCCTCCATCATTGTCAACGATGCAGGTAAACGAGGGCCGTAGACTGCCCTGTTAAAATGTAAAAATCCACCCAAAAAATTACCAACACATACAATCACTCACTTGCTCAATGTGCATTTACTTGGTTACTCACTCACACACGGACACATACATATGCTTTACTGAGGAGCAGGATTTGCCAGATGTGCACCTACACACTAAGTGCATCTGAATGGGACGAGGATCAGTACGCACCACTCTACTACTTCCCTCTAAACCCTCCTCTGCACAGAGTGTAAAATTAGCCTGGGCTTTATCTGCATCTGTGTCTGCAAATAGAATCAGGTGATATAATGCATCGCTGATATGTGGGTGGGCGAAGCGCTTGAGTGCGAGTGTGTGCTCGTGCATACGGGTGTGTGTGTGAATAGTACAAATCTTGCGAATCCTGCTGAGGTACACAGGAAGTTAGTGTTTTAGGAAGAAGGGGTTTGCGTTAGGGATGACTATTACCGTATAACCGACGGTAATGGATGAAGACCGTCATGAAAATAAAGTAACCGTCATAATTGTAAAAAAAAATTAACATTGTGTGGAATTTACAGCTGACTGAAGACGGGCGGCCGGGCATTCGTGCAGAGTCCATTTCTGCCATAACATGGGCTCTTATAGTGTTGTCATGATACCAGAATTTATACTTCGATAGCGACAGTTGAACATTTGAACATTGAACAATATGTTAGGTTAATGAAAAAACTAGTACAACAACTACAATAACAAATATAATATATTCTCTCATCAATTTGTATAAAAAATAAAACACCATATTAAATAACAGAAGAATATCTTCAATATTCCAAATACAAAACCATGTCTGAGACTCAGAGCACACAAAATAATTTGACAATTACATCTAAACTGTTTTCAAATGTAATTTGATACATATCAGGGTTAATTTGCTCATCTATGGCCATAATGACATTCATTAAACTTATGATTCATTATAGCTAAATCATTTAATGTATTAAAATAATAGTTTAGTTCCAAAACGACATAATAAAAACACTTTGAAGCTAATTTCTGAAGTTTCTATATTGCAATAGTCTAACACCCCATAGAAGTACAATGGAGTACAATCGCATACTACGATTCTCAGAGTGCATTTCAACTCCCAGGGTGCAATGCTCTATCTAGGGCTGCTGGCTGACTGCTGCCAGCAAGCCTAGACAAACGCGAAGCAGTCTAAATATATTGCTGGCATAACTACGTTATTTCACATGACTTTTCGGTTGTAGTCATATTATAATGCTCACATGAATGTCATGCTAAATATATCTTCATGTCATTCAAAAATAATTGGAATTGAGTTGCTAGTAATCTCTCGTGGACAGATGAAACAGTGAGAATCTGTCAAGGCTCACGTAGAATTAAGTGATTACGAGTAGCAGTAGTTCCTGGTTTGGGGTTTTCGTCATTGATTATTTGGATGAATCAGGATTGGGCGAAGGTAGTGCTTAAATTGGTGCAATGATTTTCAAGCCTGGGTGCGGATGATAAACGGTTTCCACTACATTCCACAAACTCAAAATTGTCTATATCGTAAAAGTGTATCAAAACAAAAATTACATTTTTGGCCATTATAAACACGTGTGAAATTACGGAAGAGAGAAGGAGGAGACTTCGCTTCCTTCGTGCAAAGGTAATCCCAATCGTTAACAACATCCCCCCCAGAAGTAAAACAGGAAATTACAATTTTTTTGCGACAATTTTACTTCTGGGTAACCAAGATTAAGTTGCTAGAAGAATGTTACAATGCAAATGTCATGTGTAAAATAGTTTGTAGTTTTGGAGCTAAACCTCCCTTGCACTGCTTTGTAAAACCTTTTGCTTAGTTGTTTCTGTTGACTGGCCCTCGTCATCTGCTTTGTAATCAAAGTATTCCCAATGTTTGCTTCTGGAGACAGTTTTGTCAACAAGTTGCTGGCGTGGAGGTTTTATGTTTTTGTTTGAAGAAGTCAAATGTCATAATTTTCTCTCAGCTTCTCAAAAGTGGCTCGCCCTATGTCAGCTGTAAGCGCATGTAGCCTGGCTTGCTTACTATTGCCTCCTTGAAAAGATTCAGACAAATTACTATACAGACTAGATCCTCTCAATCGGTATATGACGTGAGACATATTTCACAGAAGTACCGAAAGTAACACAAATTCCAGTACTGAACTGTTTTTCATGTTCTAAACTCAGCAAAAAAAGGAGTCCCTTTTTCAGGACCCTGTCTTTCAAAGATAATTCTGTAAAAATCCATATAACTTCACAGATCTTCATTGTAAAGGGTTTAAACACTGTTTCCCATACTTGTTCAATGAACCATAAACAATTAATGAACATGCACCTGTGGAACGGTCGTTAAGACACTAACAGCTTAAGGTCACAGTTATGAAAACTTAGGACACTAAAGAGGCCTTTCTACTGACTCAGAAAAACACCAAAAGAAAGATGCCCAGGGTCCCTGCTCATCTGCGTGAACATGCCTTAGGCATGCTGCAAGGAGGCATGAGGACTGCAGATGTGACCAGGGCAATAACTTGCAATGTCTGTACTGTGAGACGCCTAAGACAGCACTACAGGGAGACAGGACGGACAGCTGATCGCCCTCGCAGTGGCAGACCACATGTAACAACACCTGCACAGGATTGGTACATCCAAACATCACACCTGCGGGACAGGTAGAGGATGGCATCAACAACTGCCCGAGTTACACCAGGAACGCACAATCCCTCCATCAGTGCTCAGACTGTCTGCAATAGGCTGAGAGAGGCTGGACTGAGGGCTTATAGGCCTTTTGTAAGGCAAGTCCTCACCAGACATCACCGGCAACAACGTCGCCTATGGGCACAAACCCACCATCTCTGGACCAGACAAGGACTGGCAAAAAGTGCTCTTCACTGACGAGTCACGGTTTTGTCTCACCAGGGGTGATGGTCGGATTCGCGTTTATCGTTGAAGGAATGAGCGTCACACCGAGGCCTGTACTCTGGAGCGGGATCAATTTGGAGGTGGAGGTTCCGTCATGGTCTGGGGCGGTGTGTCACAGCATCATTGGATTGAGCTTGTTGTCATTGCAGGCAATCTCAATGCTGTGCGTTACAGGGAAGACATCCTCCTGCCTCATGTGGTACCTTTCCTGCAGGCTCATCCTGACATGACCCTCCAACATGACAATGCCACCAGCCATACTGCTCGTTCTGTGCGACAGGAATGTCAGTGTTCTGCCATGGCCAGCGAAGCGCCCGGATCTCAATCCCATTGAGCATGTCTGAGACCTGTTGGATCGGAGGGTGAGGGCTAGGGCCATTCCCCCGATAAATGTCCGGGAACTTGCAGGTGCCTTGGTGGAAGAGTGCGGTAACATCTCACAGCAAGAACTGGCAAATCTGGTGCAGTCCATGAGGAAGAGATGCACTGCAGTACTTAATGCAGCTGGTGGCCACACCAGATACTGACTGTTACTTTTGATTTTGACCCCCCCTTTGTTCAGGGACACATTATTCCATTTCTGTTAGTCACATGTCTGTGAAACTTCTTCAGTTTATGTCTCAGTTGTTGAAACTTGTTCTTTTCATACAAATATTTATGCCTCCCTGATGCAGTGAAAAAGAAAAATGAAGTATGCTTTATACGACATTAGTGCAGACCCATCACATTTGTTGCTTATCTGGAGTCACTGGTTATACGCACCAACCAAACTCAGTAGAGCACGATGGTCCTCTTTTGATTAGTAACTGCTTCCAGGCCTGCTATGATGTTCAGCTAGAAATTGTTAGTATGCTTAGAACTGGGGATGGGCTAGCTAATCCAGAATCACGATGGTTTAGCCTATTTGAACTTGACTGGAGCCCCGTAGTAAAGATTGGAGTCTTGCAGTGCACATTTGCCTATTCCTATTTACGATAACCTATTTCAATAAATACGTGATACAGAACGCAAAAGAGGAATGTAGGCCACACAATGCAGAGAATTCCACCAAAGCAGCGCAAAATGTCCAGTCAGAATTTATTGTTTCTTTCTGACTCTCTCTGTCAGATGCATTAGGCTATAGCCTAAACATATTCATTATTTTTTATATATATAATGGACACTCCTAATGGACAACTATCTTGTGTTTAGCTGTTTAAAAAAAAAAACGGTCTATATTCCCTTCTCTCTGCATTCTATATGGTTTATGTATATGGCTGAAGGCTACGCTTCATCGTTGCATGCATGGCTTTCTCCCGATGACACAATGGCTGTAACGGAGTTCCATCTCAAAAAAGGTATTTGAATAGCCAGGGGACTAATAATGAGAGAGAACAACCAATATCAATAGCCTTTAGAAAAGTCGAATGACAAGTTTAAGTTTAAGCTTATTAAGAAAGAAAAATATCCATGCTGGCCGGGAAAATCCCTCCGAGCGAGGTTGAAAACCAAATGGCCAATAACCTATCCTCATTCCTTCTACTGGCCTATCATAAAAGCTTTAAGACAAGTTAAAATGATGAACAGTAGCTTATATCCTAAATATTCTAGCCTACGAAGGTGTTGTCCGAAAGTTGTGGCTTTTTAAAATAAGAGTGAAAGTCTATAGACTAAGCAAGTGGTCACCAACCGGTCGATCTCCAAGGCATTCCTAGTCCATCACCAAACATTTCTGTAAAAAACCCAACGATAAAGCCTAGCGTTCCTACTTTTTTGATTTGTTTCATGCTGTTGGCGGTAGGTAAACTTGATTCATCATTTTGAACCATTTCATGTGTCTGAAGGTAGAACTCCGCCTACCCGGCAAGCCCAGGGAGCAAATCAAGTGCACCTATAGGCCTACCGCTGGCCTATCAGATATCTCAGTTCACCATCTCTGCACAGTTTCCTCGAGCCATAGACTGTAAAAAGAAGCCTCGAACGCACACCAAAGTTGATACTATGAGATTTCAAAACTTTAAAACCACAACTAGAGAGAATACTGCAAATAGCTTCTGTTTTTATGAGTAAGTTGTTTCAGTAACTTGTTATTCAGCACTGTCAACACTTTGTTCAACACTAAGCGTTCACCCAAAATACGTGTTCACCCAACTTCCACTCACGCTACAACCAGCACTGCAGCTGTAATGAATGAGTATAGCAAAGTGTTCCGATAAACTTACTTTGGGGATTGTTATTATTAGCGCCTTGACTTTTTTAATATCGAGGAATATTTCACCTTCTCTTTTCATAGAAGTAACAACATGAATTGGTGCATGAGGCAGAAATAATGCAGTGCGACTTGAGTTTAGCCATCAGCTGGTAGACTGTGTGTCCTTTTCTCAGTGGAGGGAGAGCAGAGGGACGGTGAGTCAGGTGAGAGGCTCGCTCCCTCCCATCAGACTGACCATTAGTTGCAGGCCATCAGTCCAGTAAAAAAAATGATATATATATAATGACTATGCTCACTAGGGCTGACCCCAATTAGTCGACTGGTCGATTGTTTGGTCGATAGGCTATTGGTCAACCAAGATTTTTGTTGTTGTTGAGCAGTAGAAAATATATCAAAACCTCTCTGATTCGTGCCCATCTCAGTGAACTAATCCATTGCGGAGGCTGAGACTAATCCATTGCGGAGGCCGCGTGGATGGCACAGTCCAAGAAGAAGGGGAGTGTGGCTAAAATGTACAATGCACGTCTCTCCAGAATGCTCTCTCTCACCAATGTGTGCACATTCATTGTTTCATAACTTCATTGTGTGAATTCTTTGCCTTGATTGTTGGTGTCTCTCAATTCCCCATCACATATCACCAGTAGTAGCCTACATTTTTACCGTTCATTTATATCATTTCTAATCTACAATGTTTGTTTGGTTATGGTAATTTCTGTTCATGCATTCAATATATTATTATTCCGGTCTTTTACCGTTCTCATTGTCAGAGTGGACATGTTGTTTGCAGAGCCCACGACCTTTGCTACACTTGTGAGAAACAAGTTTTGTTTACGAGTTTTGTCAATTTAGTCATTGTCTTTTGTTTAGAGCACTACTGTCAATGTTGAGTAAGGACATGCACCTGATTCCGCATAGAAGTAGGTTTATATGCTACCTGGCCTGTGCGCAAATGTAGGTATATACTGAAAATGTGCCCATTTGGGGATCTGATAGTATTTCTGATTGGCTTAACTGCGTCTTCACTTGGGGCTTCTCAAAGTATTGTTTTCGTCATCTCAAAGTAAAACAAACAAAGTCTGTTTTTCCATCCATTGAGAATGACAATAGTTCCTCAATGTTTTTGAAAAATCTTTCCAGCTCTCTCCCTTTCGATAACCACGGTGTGAAAGGGAAAAATGTCATGCTCTGATCGAGTGGAAATGTCATAAAATAGGTCTACCCGATGAGCGCTTATCCCTTGCGCAAAATAGCGTACAGCTGTGTCTGCCGGAGCCCAGAGTATTTTATACAATGTTGCAAGTTTGTTAGTGCAAGCTTCTTTCAAGTTCGTTGCAGACAGGCCATGCGTAGCTAATGTGATTTATAGGATATATTTTTTTATCAGGATATTTTCTACCTGCAGGCTGCAATGTTTTTATTTGTTGGCTTTATATCGGCTATTTTTACATAGTTGGCAATAGCAATGGATGTTACTTTTTAGGTTTGTATAATTTTTATTTAGATTTGGATAGAACCCCTGGTTGCTGAGGAGTATTTCTGTCTGAAATAAAGCCCATTTGTGGGGGGAAACTAATTCTGATTGGCTGGTCCTGGCTCCTCAGTGGGAGGGCCAGGCTGACTAGTGTGTGGGCCTATGCCCTCCCAGGCCCACCCATGGCTGCCCATGATTGGGCAGGGGTGCAATCATAGCCGCCCCCCCCCCCCCCCCCCCAAAAAAAAAGAATGTGTACATCACGATAGGACAAAGCCCAACCCTACTAACCAGTGTGATATAAACTGGTACAATAGATTGAGATTCTCGTTGACAACAACAGTCCATGGTCATTTTCATTGTAACTCAATGCAGGAAATGAATTTTATATTTTGGATTCACTTTCTAAAGACGATTTGACAGGACGTACAATTGTTGAATGGCAGTTCATTTCCTGAATCCACTGAGCAAAAGTGGTTCAAGCATCTCAGACCCCTGCGATTCAGCTAAAAATTGTTCAACAATAACCATAAAAAAAACCCACAGCTAGTCATTCCGGGTGCGTAGTGTTGGAGTACTAAAACACAGTCAGAGGAGATTGGAGCATGTCGAAGGGCCAGTCCAAGGCTCAGTCTAACAATGTGGCAGAATCTCTTCTTAGCCCAACAGAAAAGCAAGGTGAAGTGAACAAAACATTTTTGGAACACCCAATCTAATTCCATCATATCTGCAACAATGAAGTAGCAAGCAAAAGGTTGTGTGTGTGTGTGTGTGTGTGTGTGTGTGTGTGTGTGTGTGTGTGTGTGTGTGTGTGTGTGTGTGTGTGTGTGTGTGTGTGTGTGTGTGTGTGTGTGTGTGTGTGTGTGTGTGTGTGTGTGTGTGTGTGTGTGTGTGTGTGTGTGCGCGCACCTATGCTGTCGTAAGCGAAGGGCCAGTGACTCTCCTGCCCCGTCATCATCTTTCCATTTGGTCACTTTCGGTTGTGTCACGTCCGCAGGGGAGAACGCCATTGTGATCGTGGCTGGTGCCAACCTGCTACTGGGTGGTGAGGATCTGCGGCGGGCACTGCCAGCCTTAAGCCGTGCCAAGGTAATGGTGTGCCAGCTGGAGGTCAGCCCGGACACCTCCCTGCAGGCCCTGCGCCTGTCCCATGAGAACAACGGTCAGTCTGGACGTCTATCTATGTACTGTCTTCGTACTGTCTACCTCTGTCTGTCTACATCTTTCTGTCTGTCGGCCTGTCCCATGAGAACAACGGAACGCCTGGGCGTCTGTCTGCTTTGTCTGTCTGTCTGTGTACGTACAGTCTGTCTGTCCTGAAGCAACACTCGACAATCTCTGTTCCAACCTACAGTGAGTCATCAGGGAATTTCTTTTAGATTCTGATTTATCAAGAACTAAGCCTGCTTTACTGGCACAATCCTCTGTTCATTCATACATTTATTGAAATTGACACTGAGGCCTCATATCACCAATATCTTATTTTCCCTGATTGTCTTTGTTGTTCAGAATAACATCCCTAGCTATATATACAATGGGGTCTGAAATGATTGACACCCCTGATAAAGATGAGCAAAAATGACTGTGTACAATAAATCATTATATATATTGTATGCTCAATGAAATTCTGAAATTATATTATTTTATACTAATACAATTGTTCAGAGAAAGAGATTTTGTCGTAAACTTTAAAAAAAATTTAGGGATAATAATTGACAGCCTTGTTTTCATTGCCTTTCAATACCTCAGCTTACGAGGATAACGACACTGAGCCTTTTTCAAAAATATTTTATGAGCTGGAGAACACATTGGGAGGGATCTTAGACCAGTCCTCCATACAGAATCCTTCCAGATCCTTGATATCCTTAGTCTGGGCATTTCCAAAGAGCTCTATTTTCATGTCATCTGACCAAAGTACCGGTTCCAATCCAAGTGCCAATGCCATTTCAAATCAAATCACATGCACATGCACCAAATAGGTGTAGACCTTAGTGAAATGCTTACTTTACAAGCCCTTAACCAACAATGCAGTTCAAGAAATAGTTAATAAAATATTTACTAAATAAACCTAAAGTTTAAAAAATACAAATCAATCAAAAAGTAACACAATACATGTACATAACAATAACGAGGCTATATACAGGAGGTACTGGTACCGAGTCAATGTGCGGGGGTACAGGTTAGTCGATGTCACGCTGGTATAAATGATTCGGGAGACAGACGCAGGATTGCGTAATAGTATTTTTTTTATGTACCTGTGTAAAGGCACGGGGACGAAGACCAAACAAACACCACACTGCCAGGTCTCTGACCTCCATATAGGCTGTCTCATCGTTGTCGGTGATCAGGCCTACCGCTGTTGTATCGTCATCAAACTTAATGATGGTGTTGGAGTTGTGCTTGACCATGCAGTCGTGGGTGAACAGGGTGTATAGGAGGGAACTGAACACGCACACCTGAGGGGCCCCAGTGTTGAGGATCAGTGTTGCAGATGTATTGTTGCCTACCCTTACCACCTGGGGGTGGCCCGTCAGGAAATCCAGGATCCAGTTGCAGAGGGAGGTGTTTAGTCCCAGGGTACTTAGCTTAGTGATGAGCTTTGTGGGCACTATGGTGTTGAACACTGAGCTGTAGTCAATGAACAGCATTTTCACATAAGTGTTCCTTTTGTCCAGGTGGGAAAGGGCAGTGTTGAGTGAGATTGAGTCATCTGTGGATCTGTTGGGGTGGTATGGAAATTGGAGTGGGTCTAGGGTTTCTGGCATGATGGTGTTTATGTAAGCCATGACCAGCCTTTCAAAGCACTTCATGGCTACCAACGTGAGTGCAACAGGGTGGTAATCATTCAGGCAGGTTACCTTCGCTTTCTTGGCCACAGGGACTTTGGTGGTCTGTTTGAAACATGTAGGTATTACAGACTCGGCCAGGGAGAGGTTGAAAATTCTTGCATGCTTTGAGTACACGTCCTGGTAATCCGTCTGGCCCCGCGGCTTTGTGAATGTTGACCTGTTTAAAGGTCTTGTTCACATCGGCTACGGAGAGCGTGATCACACAGTCGTCCGGTACAGCTGGTGCTCTCATGCATGCTTCAGTGTTGCTTGCCTCGAAGCGAGCATAAAAGGCATTTTGCTCGTCTTGTGGGCTCACATCACTGTGTAGTCCGTAATAGTTTTCAAGCCCTGCCACATCCGACGAGCGTCACAGCCGGTGTAGTAGGATTCAATCTTTGCCTGTTTGATGGTTCATCTGAGGGCATAGCGGGATGTTTTATCAGAGGTCAGATTTGCCAAATGGAGGGCGAGGGAGATCTTTGTATGCGTCTTTGTGTGTGGAATAAAGGTGGCCTAGAGTTTTTTTTCCCTCTGGCTGCACTTGTGACATGCTGGTAGAAATTAGGTAAAATTAATTTAAGTTTTCCTGTATTAAAGTCCCCGGCCACTAGGTGCGCCGCTTCTGGATAAGCATTGTCTTGTTTGCTTATGGCCTTATACAGCTCGTTGAGTGTGGACTTAGTGCCAGCATCGGTTTGTGGTGGTAAATAGATGGCTACGAATAATATAGATGAGAACTCTCTTGGTAGATAGTGTGGTCTACAGCTTATCATGAGGTATTCTACCTCAGGTGAGCAATACCTCGAGACTTCTTTTAATATTAGACATCGCGCACCACAGTTATTTACATAGCTACTCTGTCCTGCCGAAACACGGAGAAGCCAGCCAGTTCTATATTATCCGTGTCGTCGTTCAGCCAAGTCTCGATGAAACATAAGATATTACAGTTTTTAATGTCCCGTTGGTTGGATAGTCTTAATCGTAGATCTTCCCGTTTGTTTTCCAATGATTGCATGTTGGCCAATAATACAGAGGGTAGTAGGGGTTTACAAACTCGTCGTCAAATTCTTACAAGACACCCCGCCCTCTTCCCCCTTTTTCTCCATCTTTTCTTCATGCTGATGACGGGATTTGGACCTTGTCTCGACAAAGCAGTTCGTGTCGGACTCAAAATAGCACAGTTGGTTAGGAGCCCGTAAAACGGCACCCCTTTGTTGGTTGACATGTAAATAGAACTCTTTGGTCATGCACACCAGTGGTTGGTTTGGCATCAAAATGAGAATGCATGAGCAGAAAAGAACCCCATACCTACTGTAAAATATGATGGTTGATCTTTGATGTTAAGTGGCTATTTTGCTTCCACTGGTCCTGGCGCCCTTGATAAGGTTAACGACGTCATACACTTTACCCAGTACTAGGATATTTTTGCCAAAAACCTGTTCACAAATGGATCTTCCAGCAAGATAATAACCCCAAGCATACATGAAAATCCACAAAGAAATGGTTAATTGGCCACAAAATCAACATTTTGCAATGGCCATCTGTCTCCAGAATTGAAACCCATTGAAAACCTGTTTTGAATTGAAGAGGGCACCTTTTTTTTTGAAAAAGGTTCAGTGCCGTTATCCTCTGAATGTGAGGTATTGAAAACAGGGGTGTCAATCATTTTGACCCCTACCTTTTAAATAATTTTTTTTTTATTACTTGTTAAACAAAATCTCTTTCTCTGAGCAATTGTATTAGTTTGAAATAATATAATTTCCCAAATGTGTTGAGCATACAATATACAGTTGAAGTCGGAAGTTTACATACACTTAGGTTGGAGTCATTAAAACTCATTTTCCAACCACTCCACAAATTTCTAGTTTTGCCAAGTCGGTGTTCATAAACTGAGCGGTGGTCCTCGGGCAAATGCAGCCGCCACTGATTTCTCTGCGATATATTATCACCCTCAAAACTTAAAAGGGGTGCGTTACCTCGCTGAGTCTGTATCAGTCTTTATCTACGAGTGTGTGTTTCGCAAGCTGGGTGTGTGCGTGCATGCATGTGGCGAGTGTGTTTTTCAAGGTACAGTATACCACTTCATTAATAAACTTCCCCACCCAAAAGAATGGCAGCTCCAGGTAAATATAGCACCACACCTCCAATGGCAATAACTAGGCCACGGAGCTCTATCATCATTAGCACCCCAGTCTATTATTGGACCGCATCGGTGTCTCACATCTGTGGAGTTGGGACATACGGGGACATCCGGCCCTGGTGTCGGGGCCCGTTATTAGTTACCACCATACACTTCCAAAGCATGTCGTAATGGGCTCTCGCCCACCTCATTGCCCACAGATGGGCAATCTGGGAAACCCAGATGGCATCGCACGCCATCTCTGACGTACCACCTCTGATATCATATACCCTGGCATGGATTATCAACTCCCTCTGCCAAGGCGCTAATAGGCATCACTGCGTGGAGAGAAGAGACAATTTGATGTGAGAGCGGCACAAGCAGATTACATGAATGTCAGCCCCCGGAAGGGGTGCGGTGTCAATGGTTTGGCCCGGGGGCTAATGACGCGATTGGATCGTCAGGTGACGGGGCTCGCTGCTGCCCGGCCTATGCAAATGACACCTCGGGAGGTTTTTCTTAAGGATGAAAAAGAAACAGATTCGTAGAAATAACTCTCCAGGATTGAGGTACTGTACTGTTGCTTTTTCACGCTGTACACTTGGTGTGGCGTCACATAGAGTCACTGAAAGAATACTTCAAACTTTGAAATATTTTTTAAGAAATTTGTTATCTTATATTATATGGTAAATATGTATATTTACTGTATATATATACTGAACAAAAATATAAACGTAACATGCAACAATTTCAACGTTACAATTCAAATAAGGAAATCAGTCAATTTAAATAAATAAATTAGGCCCTAATCTATGGATTTAACATGACTGGGCAGTGGTGCAGCCATGGGTGGGCCTGGGGGAGGGCATGGTCCAACCCACTGGGGAGCCAGGCCCAGCCAATCAGAATGAGTTTTTCCCCACAAAAGGGCTTTATTACAGACAGAAATGCTCAAACGATCCCGCAGGTGAAGAAGCTGGATGTGGATTATGGTAGAGAAGTGAAATTCCCTTGCAACAGCTCTGGCGAACATTCCTGCAGTCAGCATGTCAAGTGCACGCTCCCTTATCTGTAGCATTCTGTTGTGTGACAAAACTGCACATTTGTGACTTGTTTCAGGAAACTAGGCGCATGTCGCGTGTCACTACTTCACTGGAGAGTCATTTGAACGTAAACTTTTTTTTTTAATCAAAAAGCGTTTTTTTGGCAGAAATGCCTTGTGGAACATGTGAACTTTCATGTGCCTTAATAACAAACTTGTATGCCATCTGTAAATACGAATACAATTGTTAAATTACGAGCCTAGTTGGTTTAGCCACGGACAAAGACAGGAACTTTCCCGCTACCCACGATTGGCTGAGATAATGGATGGGCTGGACATGCCGAGAGATGAGTTTGGATTGGTCTGCCGTGTAGCACGCATCTGTATATAACATGAGCTGGTCAGTATGTGTAGGTAATCCTTTCTAATGTGGCTTTTTTGAAAGATGTGATGTAGTAGAACTGCAAACGTGTTGCTCTCCACTTCTGGAGGACCGAGTTTTGAAATCAGTGGAAGGCCCAGTGGAATTAGAGTATGATAGCTAAGGAGATGGAGAAAATTCTGGCATTTGATTGCAAATATGCAGGCTTTGGTATAAAACACCTGTCTCTGGATTACATCTTCAAGCTAAGGGCAACCATGGCATCCGTGACAGAGAGGGAGAAGCCTTCATCCATGTATATGGGTAAGATAGTCTAGCTAGCAACATTTTCAGATATTACACGTTTCTAATTTTGTCAGAAAGTAATTTTAATTTCAAGTTAGTGTACTGTTAGCTAGCTGGCTAACGTTAGCTGGCTTGCTCACTAGCTAACATTATGTGTATGATCTGTGTACTTTAGTATTATTATTTGTATGTCAGAGCCATTTACACTGCTAATTATAGCCTAATGTTAGCTAGCTAGCTAACATTGAACCTGGTTGATTAGCTACCTGCAGATTTATGCAGGGTAGTAATGTTATGAGTTGGGATTATGGTTCATTGTTTAGCTAGCTAGCTAGCTAGCTACATGTCTAAACAAAAGACTCCACTGTGCAGTCACCATTTCAATAGAATTTTCATGATGTCACTGCAAGAACTGCAGATGTAGCTGGTAAATTCGCTCTGGCTATCTACTCCGATTTCAGAGCACTCTTGTCTGAGTGTGCCAGAGCGCAGAATAACTAACGAATTTATGAACGCTGGCCAGTGTCAGTAAACGTTAAATTGTTGCCAGCAGCACAGTTTCAGTCTCTACTTTTATCCAATGTTTAAAAAAAAAAAATCAAACTTTGATACATGATACATAAGACCGAATCGAGCCGGTCCCTCACATTTTAGAGTGGCCTTTTATTGTCACCAGCACAAGGTGCACCTGTGTAATGATCATGCTGTTTAATCAGCTTCTTGATATGCCACATCGGTGGATAGATTATCTTTGCAAAGGAGAAATTATCACTAAAAGGGATATAAATAAATGTGTGCACAAATTTGAGAGAAATACGCTTTTTTTGTGCGTATGGAACATTTCTGGGATCTTTTATTTCAGCTCATGAAACATGGCACCAACACTTAACATGTTTTTTCATACACTAAATTATTGATTTATTTTTTAGACTGTGTGTCATTCTTCCCAACTAATGAATATGTTGTTTATTCTCCATCTCTCCATCTCTTTCTTTCTATCCTTTCACTCTACCTCGTTAGCAAGGAGAGGGTAATTATTTGAACCTGTAAGTGGTAATGCGTCCATCCAAATCCCTCTTTCTCTCTCTATCACTCCGTCTCTCTTACTCTCTCACTTTCTCCCTTTTTCTGTCCCTCTTTCTTTTTGCTCTCTGTTCAAGAGGTAGCTTTGATATTTTCTCACCAGATGCAATTAGAGCCTCTTAAACACTCTCCAAACGCTCTCCGGTGACTCATCCATCTCTCTGTGTGTGTGTGTGTGTGTGTGTGTGTGTGTGTGTGTGTGTGTGTGTGTGTGTGTGTGTGTGTGTGTGTGTGTGTGTGTGTGTGTGTGTGTGTGTGTGTGTGTGTGTGTGTGTGTGTGTGTGTGTGTGTGTGTGTGTGTGTGTGCGTGTGTGCGAGACTGCTTGCCTCACCCTCTCCTGACCTTTTCCATATATCTCTCTCTTACTTTCTATCTCTCCTACTTGTTATTTCTCTCTTTCAGCCTCCTCCTCTCTTTACTGTTCTCCTTCTGCCTCTTCTAAACCCCTGCCTTTCTTTTTCTTTCTCTATCACTTTCTCCCTCCCTACATGTCTGTCTCTCATCCAGATAGTCCTCAAGAGAAACACTTTGGTGTGTGTGTGTGTGTGTGTGTGTGTGTGTGTGTGTGTGTGTGTGTGTGTGTGTGTGTGTGTGTGTGTGTGTGTGTGCATGCGTACATAAACACACGCAAGTATATCGGAGGATGGCAATTATAAATGCAAGCAGCTCAGCCGACCTGACGGACCAAAAGACGTTGCGTCGAAAATGGGATCCTATTCCCTATATAGTGCACTACTTTTGACCAAGGCCCATAGGTAATAGGGTGCCATTTGGAATGCACACCTAGACTCACAACACCTCCAGACATGACTCAGATGTTACCACATCTGCCATAACAGATGTGGCTCTAACCTACTCTCGCTCTACAGTACTACACATCTACTACAGCTGTTCCCCACAACACCTGGAGGGGAAAATGGTAGTGAGCTGACTGATGACTATTAGCTAATGTCTGAGTATTTTAACACCTATGTCTGGCAGTTGCATATAGCTTTGGGTCGAGTCATTGTGTTATTATGGTTATGACAGACTGTGACGTTAGCACTGGACTGCACTTCAGGGTTCAATTCAGGAAGTAAAGTGAATTCAGGAAGTTAATTGAATTCGGTCAATTCGGGAAGTGAAATGTCAATGCCAATTTTCCTATTAGATCTTCCATGCGCAATATCGGAATTGCAATTCCATTTTACTTCCCGATTTGATTTGTCTAGGTCCATTGATACCAGTATTTGTTACTATAGTCACCTTGATTTGTGTGCATTAAAATAGAATTGACCCCAACCCTGCTTTACTGGCAAGTGCAGTGGTCACATGTTTGTATGTGCAGTTTCCTGCACTGTAACTTATTCACCAACATTGCTCTGGACTGGGGTTGAACCATCCTCCCTGGTCACGTGGTCGATGTCAACATACACGGACATGTGGTGTCACCACAGATGGCAGATGGGCCTCAAGATAGTGCAGGGGGGGGGGGGGTAAGAGGAAGAGGGTGATAGCGCTGTCCTTACACCTCAACTGGCTGCGCCTCTTTAGTTTACACTGCATTAGATGCATATAAACAGAAAAAGAGAGAGAGATAGACGAAGGAAGAGTGACATGAGAGAGTGGGAGGAATTAGAGAACAAGTAGCCAGGGTACAGTATTTGAGAGAGAGATTCAGAGCGAGATGAAGTCTAGAAAGAGGAGATGCAATAAAGAGAGAGGGGGATAAAGAATGGTGGAGAGAATGGAGAAGAAGTGAGCTGAGAGAGTTTACAGAGAGAGGGATGAGGGTCAATTGAAACTAGCTGTGAAAGTGAAGAGGGGGCAGATATTGAGAGAGCTAGAGGAAAGAGAGGGTTTTATTTGAAATGTTATCATATCAGAAACCTCTTTTCTCTCTTGGAAAGTGTAAGGAAGGTGTGATCTGTGTCATCCAAACAGAGGTTGTGTAAGCTGAGTTTGACGTGTTGTCTGCGTGTGTGTACGCGTGTGTGTGACGCACTGTTTCCACTTTTACTCGAAAGAGGCCCTAGCATCCACCTCAGAGCGCCAGGTGGCCAAAGCCCTGCGCAAACCCACGCAGCTGCTCACTTACACACGCCCACACACACACACACACACACACACACACACACACACACACACACACACACACACACACACACACACACACACACACACACACACACACACACACACACACACACACACACACACACACACACACACACACACACACGCGCACACACACAAACCAGGGTTTTATTTCACAGATGCAGGAATACACAATGGCTTTAGCTTAAATAAAGTCTGAGATAAAATCAGTCACATACAGTTGAAGTCGGAAGTTTACATACACTTAGGTTGGAGTCATTAAAACTTGTTTTTCAACCACCCATGTTGTCCAAAAAGGTAACATTTTGAATCATCTGTCCATAGAGATTCTTTCAGGAGTCTTGATGGTCATCCAGGTGCTTCTATGTGCTTTTTGGCAAATGTGAGTTATATTCTTTGGACAACATGGGTCCTGTTATGTCTGGGAAAAACCAGACACTGCATTCCACAGTAAGAACCTCATACCAACGGTCAAGCATGGTGATGGTAGTGTGATGGTTTGGGGATACTTTGCTGCCTCACGACCTGGACGACTTGCCATCATTGAAGGAATCATGAATTCTGCTCTGTATCAGAGCATTTAAAGGAGTGTCCACCTGGTCAGTGTATGTCATGGAAAGAGCGGGTGTTTTGTACACTCAGTGTATATCTGAATGTATATGTATGTATATATATATATATATACAGTGGGGAGAACAAGTATTTGATACACTGCCGATTTTGCAGGTTTTCCTACTTACACAGCATGTAGAGGTCTGTAATTTTTATCATAGGTACACTTCAACTGTGAGAGGCGGAATCTAAAACAAAAATCCAGAAAATCACATTGTATGATTTTTAAGTAATTAATTAGCATTTTATTGCATGACATAAGTATTTGATACATCAGAAAAGCAGAACTTAATATTTAGTACAGAAACCTTTGTTTGCAATTACAGAGATCATACGTTTCCTGTAGTTCTTGACCAGGTTTGCACACACTGCAGCAGGGATTTTGGCCCACTCCTCCATACAGACCTTCTCCAGATCCTTCAGGTTTCGGGGCTGTCGCTGGGCAATACGGACTTTCAGCTCCCTCCAAAGATTTTCTATTGGGTTCAGGTCTGGAGACTGGCTAGGCCACTCCGGGACCTTGAGATGCTTCTTACGGAGCCACTCCTTAGTTGCCCTGGCTGTGTGTTGCGGGTCGTTGTCATGCTGGAAGACCCAGCCACGACCCATCTTCAATGCTCTTACTGAGGGAAGGAGGTTGTTGGCCAAGATCTCGCGATACATGGCCCCATTCATCCTCCCCTCAATACGGTGCAGTCGTCCTGTCCCCTTTGCAGAAAAGCATCCCCAAAGAATGATGTTTCCACCTCCATGCTTCACGATTGGGATGGTGTTCTTGGGGCTGTACTCATCCTTCTTCTTCCTCCAAACACGGCGAGTGGAGTTTAGACCAAAAAGCTCTATTTTTGTCTCATCAGACCACATGACCTTCACCCATTCCTCCTCTGGATCATCCAGATGGTCATTGGCAAACTTCAGACGGGCCTGGACATGCGCTGGCTTGAGCAGGGGGACCTTGCGTGCGCTGCAGTATTTTAATCCATGACGGCGTAATGTGTTACTAATGGTTTTCTTTGAGACTGTGGTCCCAGCTCTCTTCAGGTCATTGACCAGGTCCTGCCGTGTAGTTCTGGGCTGATCCCTCACCTTCCTCATGATCATTGATGCCCCACGAGGTGAGATCTTGCATGGAGCCCCAGACCGAGGGTGATTGACCGTCATCTTGAACTTCTTCCATTTTCTAATAATTGCACCAACAGTTGTTGCCTTCTCACCAAGCTGCTTGCCTATTGTCCTGTAGCCCATCCCAGCCTTGTGCAGGTCTACAATTTTATCCCTGATGTCCTTACACAGCTTTCTGGTCTTGGCCATTGTGGAGAGGTTGGAGTCTGTTTGATTGAGTGTGTGGACAGGTGTCTTTTATACAGGTAATGAGTTCAAACAGGTGCAGTTAATACAGGTAATGAGTGGAGAACAGGAGGGCTTCTTAAAGTAAAACTAACAGGTCTGTGAGAGCCGGAATTCTTACTGGTTGGTAGGTGATCAAATACTTATGTCATGCAATAAAATGCAAATTCATTACTTAAAAATCATACAATGTGATTTTCTGGATTTTTGTTTTAGATTCCTTCTCTCACAGTTGAAGTGTACCTATGATCAAAATGACAGACCTCTACATGCTTTGTAAGTAGGAAAACCTGCAAAATCGGCAGTGTATCAAATACTTGTTCTCCCCACTGTATATATATAGCTTTATACTTACTATTTATATTTAGTATGCTAAACTCAGATTAACACTGATTGTCACATAGGTTAGGAAATTTCCCTGCAGGAAATGCTAAACTTGTAGACTGATTGTAAAAGTTTTGAGTTTTGTTTTTGTCTTTTTAGCAAACAGAAAAAAATACGTACTGGTTCTCTGACTAGATAACAGACAAAATATGTTTCCCAAAAGTCATCATGAAAAAATAAGTCTTTACCAGGTTGTAATCTTGTTATCTGAAGTCTTTACAACCAGGAAACCAGTTTCCAATGACCAAAGTATGTCATTCTGATTTTGTCGTGTGTGTGGTAAGCTTTTTCTCGACCAACATATTTCCATAAACACGAGCTTTCTCTCATCCCATTTTATCTCACTCAGTCAATGAAATTGTTCGGTTGTTCCAGCACTCTGTAGTGGAATGGATTGCTCTCTGGTAGCATTTACCTGATATGTACTTTACCATTTGAGTGTGGTCAATTTAGATAGTTTCCTTTGTCTTACAGTGAAGACCATTTTCAACCCAGCGCCAGCCATTCCAGACCTGGATCCCGAATTCTATAGAGCATCCGATGTGTTCTGCTGTAACGAATCCGAGGTGAGAAAGATAGACAATATGAAGCAACACACACACACACACACACACACACACACACACACACACACTTAATATATTTCAGCACCTATGTGCTTGAGGCGCTGTAGCAAGCACTGAAGCCTGCAGTTAAAAAACAAGCCTAGCCCCCCCTTACTCCCTCTTTCACAACCATTTGATTGTATTCTCAGGGTTACGGCCCTGTACATCAATAGCATAGCAGCTGCCTCAGAAGTAAGTAACCCCTTCTGGCTTGAATAGAAAAGATGATTCCTTCCCTCCCTCCCTCCATTGACGGTAAAGGGTGTTATGGAGCCACCTTAGCCTCACACCTCCACTATCAGAGATGACAGATGGGGATTGGGATTGATGGGAAACATAGTTAGAAACAACAACAGGGCAGATATGTTAAAAGAGTGAGCCAGGTTCACCCCTGGGGTAACACAGAGGTGAGTTTGCACCAGAAATGTCTCTTAGAGAGACTTTGATGTGGTCGGGGGGCAGGGGGGGGCTTTCCAGGTGGGGACTTGAAAGCAAGAGTTGAAGATGGAGCCGGCCGTCTGTATTTTTCTCTTGTAAGTTTGAGTGTAAGACACACACACACACACTCATTGCTTTCACCCTCTCACCGCTGCTCATGTTTCAGTCATGGCAGTGAAATGTTTCACCCCCCCCCCAGAGCACGCAAATGCACCCAAACACACGGATCCTCTGGGCTTCTCCGATGAGGAAGAAGACAGACAGCTCTTTTTCTTATTTGGTAGCTGGCCAGAATAGGGTGGCACCAGGGACTATGAGCACCGATAATATACCGTGGGTAGTTTATTTTTCAACTGTCAAGGTATTGTTGGCTTGGAAGCTTCATAGAGGATGAATTGAAAGCCTCCGTTTGTGTTTGGTGTCCTGACCCCCCCCCCCCCCCCCACACACACACACACAGAGAAGTGAGCTAGCTGAGATCATTGTCTGGGCAGGTGTGGAGGGTTGACAGACAAGATGGACACCCACTCCTCATCTTAAACCCGTACGTTTTTGTGTGTGTAGTCTCCCAGTGACATGCAGAACCTAGAGGGGGGCTGAAGGATGTCAAAGTGCAGGCACTATTTGATCCACAGCTCACATAGCATGTTGACATGTTTGTAGTGATGGGACTTAGCACCGCTGTCCACACTGACTAGCTGCTATATAAATCAAATTGTATTTGACACATGCTTGGTAAATAACAGGTGTAGACTAACAGTGAAATGGTTACTTACGGGCCCTTTTTAATTATTTTAAACAACGCAGAGATAGAATAATAGAAAGATAACACCAGTAATAGAGTTGCTGGATAGGTAGGGGAGAGTCAGGTAAGTCGCGCCAAAGGGTTTGTTGAGTCACCGCTTGTTTCTAGGAAACTATACACAAATGTGTCCCTATGCTTACCCGGTCCCAAAAGACGCAAGGTCCTCATAAGAGTCTTCAGCTAAGTATACCCTGACTGGGCAAAATTGGTGAAGATTGTGTTGATTATCCCTGTTTCCAGTATTCCCGCCGAAAGGGGATTAGTTCTCCAAAACTTAGTAAAGACGGCCTCAAGATCGTGCCTTCTTGAGGACAAAGTAACAAGGCTGATACTCCAAGGAGTAGCTTTTTTTGACTTCCCAACAGCAGCGACTCACTTTGAACAGGCTAGGGGCCGCCGCAAACACAAGTAATTAGAGGCAAATTATTGTGTTCTTCAGGCCCAGTCCTAGCAATTCTTCTGCCGCCCCTGTGTCCTGTATAGTATAAAGATTTGGAATGGATTGATAGACTAGACTAGAATAATGATGTGTATCATGTGCAATTGATGTATTTCAGTTTAGCTTATTCAGTAGCACTTGGAAACAAAACATTGTTGACAAGTTTTCACATCAGAGTTACAATGTTGCAATCACTAGGCAGCAAACTGCATATACAGTGGCAAGAAAAAGTATGTGAACCCTTTGGAAATACCTGGATTTCTGCATAAATTGGTCATGAAATTTGATCTGATCTTCATCTAAGTCACAACAACAAACAAACACAGTCTGCTTAAACTAATAACACACAAACAATTATATGTTTTCATGTCTTTATTGAACACACCGTTTTAACATTCACAGTGCAGGGGGGAAAAGTATGTGAGCCCTTGGATTTAATAACTGGTTAACCCTCCTTTGGCAGCAATCACCTTAACCAAACATTTTCCGTTGCGGATCAGACCTGCACAATGGTCAGGAGGAATTTTGGACCATTCCTCTTCACAAAACCGTTTCAGTTTCAGCAATATTCTTGGGATGTCTGGTGTGAACTGCTCTCTTGAGGTCATGCCACAGCATCTCAATCAGGTTGAGGTCAGGACTCTGACTGGGCCACTCCAGAAGGCGTATTTTCTTCTGTTGATGCCATTCTGTTGTTGATTTACTTCTGTGTTTTGGGTCGTTGTCCTGTTGCATCACCCAACTTCTGTTGAGCTTCAATTGGCGGACAGATAGCCTAACAGTCTCCTGCAAAATGTCTTGGTAAACTTGGGAATTCATTTTTCTGTTGATGATAGCAAGCTGTCCAGGCCCTGAGGCAGCAAAGCAGCCCCAAACCATGACGCTCCCTCCACCATACTTTACAGTTGGGATGAGGTTTTGATGTTGGTGTGCTGTGCCTTTTTTTCTCCAGACATAGTGTTGTGTGTTCCTTCCAAACAACTCAGCTGTAGTTTCCTCTGTCCACAGAATATTTTGGAACATCCAGGTGCACTTTTGCAAACTTCAGATGTGCAGCAATGTTTTTTTTTGGACAGCAGTGGCTTCTTCTGTAGTGTCCTCCCATGAGCACCATTCTTGTTTAGTGTTTTACGTATCGTCAACAGAGATGTTAGCATGTTCCAGAGATTTCTGTAAGTCTTTAGCTGACACTCTAGGATTCTTCTTAACCTCTTTGAGCATTCTGCGCTGTGCTCTTGCGGTCGTCTTTGCAGGACGGCCACTCCTAGGGAGAGTAGCAACAGTGCTGAACTTTCTCCATTTATAGACAATTTGTCTTACCGTGGACTGATGAACATCGAGGCTTTTAGAGATACCTTTGTAACCCATTCCAGCTTTATGCAAGTCAACAATTCTTAATCTTAGGTCTTCTGTGATCTATTTTGTCTGAGGCATGGTACAAAACTCAAATTTTTTGGTTTTTTTTTTATAGGGCAAGGCAGCTCTAACCAATGTCTCATTGATTGGACTCCAGGTTAGCTGACCCCTGACTCCAATTAGCTTTTGGATAAGTCATTAGCCTAGGGGTTCACATACTTTTCCCAACCTACACTGTTAATGTTTAAATGATGTATTCAATATAGACAAGAAAAATACAATAGTTTGTGTGTTATTATGTTTGTCTATTGTTGTAAGATAGATGAAGATCAGTTCAAATTTGATGACCAATATATGCAGAAATTCAGGTAATTCCAAAGGGTTCACATACTTTTTCTTGCCACTGTAGTAGGAAACAGAGTTGTTATCAACAAGCCACATATATCACACATGACGAGTCACAACCCCAAGAAAATTCAAATGACAATAAACAACATTAACTTCATTCGGTAAAACTGTAAAACGTTTGATATCGTTTGAGCTTTTGAAACAAGTGCTTTCATAAATGCATGGTGCGGGCCTCGTTTCACAGGAGCATCGTAAAATAAGCTATCTCTCAAGGAACCAACCTTAACAAATTTCATTTATTTACATATCGAATTTGATTGTCCAACATCAGTTTTATAAGTTCTTCATTTTGTGGCCGCCTCGAGTGTCCTCTTTCCACTGCTGTGGTGCTGAATTGCAGCAGGAGTGGGGCGGGGCGGCCCGGTCATGGCTAGAACCCTAACCCTTTTCCTAACCTTAACTAACTTCTCCTAACCTGTACATTAATTCTTCTAACCTGCTGCATAAGTTCTCCAAACCCATTACGAAAAGTCAAATCTGATGTTAATTTGACAAAAGCTGGATCCCGGCCATGGTGTTCGTAGACAGCCATGTGTTTGTTATTTATTAGGCCTAATTAAAATGTTCATGCCTAGGCTAAATTAAAGAGGCCTAGATTGTATTTGAAAACAGCAGTGTTTTGTTGTTTATTCATTCATTCACATTTTCATAGAAATTGTGTATAGGACAGGTCGTTATACTAATATAAGTTGTGTTTTATTACTGTGTAGGCGACTTGTTATTCTAGGCTAAATGTTATTTCCTTTCTTTTAAATTATATTCATTTATGATTTATAGCAGGGATGAAGACGCGACGGGCAATGTTTTGCTTTTCAATAAAACCTATCATGTTGGTATAAGAACATTGTTCTAATTTATTGTATTACAACTTCACAGACTTTCTATTTTGCACTTGTAACATAAAAGTAACATGTAAAAATCCCCATAAAAATATGTAAATTCAAGCTAGAGATATCAGCTGCGTCTCAATCCACTGTATCCGCCTGTGTCGGCCTTCTGCATCTGCGATGGAGGTTGCCGAGCTACAGCAGTGTTTGTCAGACAGAGACATCCCGGAAATCGGTCTTCTCATGAAAACGTCTATAGTGTCCGAACAGTTTGGCCTACACTATTATGACCACTCTATGGAAAGGGAAGACTCTCACGAACACAATGGTGTTCTTCGTTTTGCTTTACGACGGGACCGTTTTGCTCTACGACGGGTTTCCTTCAGATGGGACTCGTCTGAAGGTCACCCATAGAAACAAATGGAAGTATGGAGATAGTTGTGCCAACAACAACAACAACAGGTTAAATATGTGTCCAAAAAAGCTAAAATATTTCCTGACCTTTCTTATAAACTAAAAAAAAGAAAAGTCCCTTTTTCAGGACCCTGTCTTTCAAAGATAATTCGTAAAAATTCAAATAACTTCACAGATCTTCATTGTAAAGGTTTTAAACACTGTTTCCCATGCTTGTTCAATGAACCATAAACAATTAATGAACATGCACCTGTGGAACGGTCGTTAAGACACTAACAGCTTACAGACGGTAGGCAATTAAGGTCACAGTTATGAAAACTTAGGACACTAAAGAGGCCTTTCTACTGACTCTGAAAAACACCAAAAAGAAAGATGCCTAGGGTCCCTGCTCATCTGCGTGAACATGCCTTAGGCATGCTGCAAGGAGGCATGAGGACTGCAGATGTGGCCAGGGCAATAAATTGCAATGTCCGTACTGTGAGACGCCTACAGGGAGACAGGACGGACAGCTGATCATCCTCGCAGTGGCAGACCACGTGTAACAACACCTGCACAGGATCGGTACATCCGAACATCATACCTGCGGGACAGGTACAGGATGGCAACAACAACTGCCCGAGTTACACCAGGAACGCACAATCCCTCCATCAGTGCTCAGACTGTCCGCAATAGGCTGAGAGAGACTGGACTGAGGGCTTGTAGGCCTGTTGTAAGGCAGGTCCTCAACAGACATCACCGGCAACATGTCGCCTATGGGCACAAACCCACCGTCGCTGGACCAGACAGGACTAGCGAAAAGTGCTCTTCACTGACGAGTCGCAGTTTTGTCTCACCAGGGGTGATGGTCGGATTCGCGTTTATCATCGAAGGAATGAGCGTTATACCGAGGCCTGTACTCTGGAGCAGGATCGATTTGGAGGTGGAGGGTCCGTCATGGTCTGGGGCGGTGTGTCACAGCATCATCGGACTGTGCTTGTTGTCATTGCAGGCAATCTCAACGCTGTGCGTTACAGGGGAGACATCCTCCTCCCTCATGTGGTACCCTTCCTGCAGGCTCATCCTGACATGACCCTCCAGCATGACAATGCCACCAGCCATACTGCTCGTTCTGTGCGTGATTTCCTGCAAGACAGTAATGTCAGTGTTCTGCCATGGCCAGCGAAGAACCCGGATCTCAATCCCATTGACAAGTCTGGGACCTGTTGGATCAGAGGGTGAGGGCTAGGGACATTCCGCCCAGAAATGTCTGGGAACTTGCAGGTGCCTTGTTGGAAGAGTGGAGTAACATCTCACAGCAAGAACTGGCAAATCTGGTGCAGTCCATGAGGAGGAGTACTGCAGTACTTAATGCAGCTGGTGGCCACACCAGGTACTGACTGTTACTTTTGATTTTGACCCCCCTCAGGGACACATTCCATTTCTGTTAGTCACATGTCTGTGGAACTTGTTGAGTTTGTCTCAGTTGTTGAATCTTGTTATGTTCATACAAATATTTACACATGTTAAGTTTGCTGAAAATAAACGCAGTTGACAGTGAAAGGATATTTCTTTTTTTGCTGAGTTTATATCCTCGATATAGGACTGACACTTTAAAACTTTATTTCAGAAGCATTTTTTGGGGCTATTTATGAATGTTATTAAACGTGTTTCTATGGGCTATAGTAGTAAAGGCCATATTCAATATTTTATCCCCAAAAAATAATGTATACCTAAATGGGTCCTAAAATTTCCAATCAAATATCGAAATGATCCATGGTATGACCATCTTAAACAGTTCCATATATTAGCTTACCCCCCCAATAGAAGTTTCCATCAGATCAGTGACTGAGAAGAATGTCAAACTAAACTAATAGGGATCTATAAAGTTATTTTGCAAAGTGCCTCCATTGCAAGAACTCAACTTACCCCTCACCAATGTGCCGCACCCTCCTGGGCGATGCACACCCACACACTCAACATACATAGATTTTCACTTTGAGGTGGGCCAGTAGTCTGAAGGTTGCTGGCTCAAATCCCAGACCACACAATCTCTAACACATCTCCCTGGTGGTCTCCACAGGCAGAGCTGCTGACGGGGGTGGCCGTGGCGAGTATAGAGGATGCTGGCCGGGCCGGACAGGAGCTGCTGAGGCGAGGCTGCAGCTCGGTCATCATCACCCTGGGCTCCCGGGGCTGCGTTGTGCTGTCGGCACAGGAGCCCTCGTCCCCATCACACCACGTCCCCACCAAGCCGGTGACAACGGTGGATACCACGGTAATAATATCCCTAGGGTCTTAATATCACAGTTTCTCAAGCCTGCATGTCAAAGTGTAGGCATTTTGGCTATAGTTAAATGAGGGAGGCGCCAGAAAATGTAGCTAAACTCTAATGAGACTTAACTGCACTGAACAAAAATATAAACGCAACATGTGAAGTGTTGGTCCCATGTTTAATGAGCTGAAATAAAAGATCGCAGACATTTTCCGTATGCACAAAAAGCTTTTCTCTAAAATGTTGTGCACAAATTTGTTTATATCCTTGTTAGTAAGCATTTCTCCTTTGCCAAAGTAATCCATTCACCTGACAGGTGTGGCATATCAAGAAGCTGATTAAACAGCATGATCATTACACAGGTGAATGAAAGTCCACTCTAAAATGTGCAGTTTTGTCACAAAAAGTTCGGAGGACTCATGGACTCATGGCTCTCGACCTTTGCCTCTCCCGAGTCTGTACGGGAGTTGCAGCGATGGAACAAGACTGTAACTACCAATTGGATACAACGAAATTGGGGAGAACAAGGGCTAAGAAAATACAAATACATTGTCTTAGTTTGTAGCCAGCACTTTCAGACAGGATTTCATAACGGACCTGAAGTCTCAACTAATGGGTTGCCATGTCGTCGAACGTTGAAAAGTAATGCTGTTCCATCGATTCCCCCCCCCCCTTCACTTCAAAGAGGAAGGCATCCGATCAGCCAACATCAGTGCAGCAGAAAAGAGAACAAGCTGAAAATGAGTAGGTGTGTCCAAACTTTTGACTGGTACTGTGTAATATATACACTTCTGTTCAAAAGTTTGGGGTCACTTAGAAATGTCCTTGTTTTGGAAAGAAAAGCAAATTTTTTTGTCCATTAAAATAACATAAAATTGATCAGAAATACAGTTTGTTTCACAATAAAAAATATTTAGCATCTTCAAAGTGGTAGGCATGTTGTGTAAATCAAATGATACAAACCACCCAAAAATCTATTTTAATTCCAGGTTGTAAGGCAACAAAATAGGAAAAATGCCTGGGAGAGTGAATACCTTTGCAAGCCACTGTATTTTTCCCCGTCTCAACTACTCTTCAATGAATTCCGGCTCAAATAAATAGGGCTGTATGTTCCTATGCAAAAGAAAATAAAAAAATGTTTTGTCATCCAGGTCTTCTTGGAAAAAGGACTCATCAGAAACAGCCATTGTAGCTAATTATTTAGCCCACTCGGGTAGGCAGTGAGTACACTGTAACAGCTCCTGTGATCCTGTAAACTAGTACCGCCACCATTTTGAAAAGCCTGCCTTCAGGGGGGGGAACAAGGAAGTATGGCTCCCGTCAGGCTGTAATCTTCACAAAGCCAGGGAAAATGAGTCAACCTAGATATCCTGCAATGTCCTGGCAGATATGAATATCATTGAGAAAAGTTCAATGGCTCTATTGAACAAGAATAACCATATCTTCATGCTGCTAGCGGGAACGTGCAATCAGAAAAACACAAAAGCCACAACAAAACATGGCTCCATTCATTTTTATATCAGACAGCCGGCTCAATCAACCAGTGACGTCATTGGTAGCGCAAAAATTTATAAGTACAGCTATAGTGCATAATTCTGTCTGAAACACCCTCTCATCATTCATAATTATGTAGGGAGACCTGAAAAACATCCCAAATAGTGTCGAGCAGTGAAGTTTACATTTAATATGCCATTGAAACCAGCATTTGTATCATGTCCTATTGGTTTTCAAATCAACTTTTTTTTTTTTTCAGCAGCCAAAGGCATAATCATTAACATATACTTTAAGTAACCCATGTTAGTTGATGCATCTTTAGATCTCCCTTCTTTCTTAACTTCTAACAGATATTTTCATCAGTGACATGAAATCACTCACGCGTGCGGTGCACTTTTGAAAATGGTGTTTTCCGCTAATTGCATTTTGGAACACTCCTGCGTACCCTACAGCCATGTGCGCCTTGTTGGGTTTATAATATGAAGAAATACAACATTTTAAGCTATACATTTTTATCTGTTGCATTAATGTTCCGTGGTTGAATGAATTTGGGATCTGTCGCCCCAGAACTGTCCCAGAACCGTAGTAATTTTTTATCATCCCAGAGATAACCTTAATTTCAATCCCTGAAGGGAATTATTTAATAAAGAAGTCAATAAGAATAGTAAATCAATGAGGCCATAAGCCAAAAAGAAAATGCTCACCCAGAAGCAGCGCTCTTTGTGGCTGGGGACTTTAATGCAGGCAAACTTAAATCAGTTTTACCAAATTTTTTACCAGCATGTGCAACCAGAGAAAAACAAATCCTAGACCACCTTTACTCCACACACAGAGATGCATACAAAGCTCTCCCCCGCCCTCCTTTTGGAAAATCTGACCGTAATTTTATCCTCCTGATTCCTGCTTACAAGCAAAAATTAAATCAGGAAGTACGAGTGACTCGCTCAATACGGAAGTGGTAAAATTACGCGGATGCTACACTACAGGACTGTTCTAATAGCACAGACTGGAATATGTTCCGGGATTCATCCAACGGCATTGAGGACTACACCACCTCAGTCATCGGCTTCATCAATAAGTGCATCGACGACGTCGTCCCCACAGTGACTGTACGTACATATCCCAACCTGAAGCCATGGATTACAGGCAACATCCGCATCGAGCTAAAGGTTAGAGCTGCCACTTTCAAGGAGTGGGAGACTAATCCGGGCACTTATAAGAAATCCCGCTATGCCCTCAGACGAACCATCAAACAAGCAAAGCGTCAATGCAGGATTAAGATTGAATCCTACTACACCGGCTCTGACGCTCGTCGGATATGGCAGGGCTCGAAAACATTTATGGACTACAAAGGGAAACCCAGACGCAAGCTGCCCAGTGACGTGAGCCTACCAGATGAGCTAAATGCCTTTTATGCTCGCTTCGAGGCAAGCAACACTGAAGCATGCACGAGAGCACCAGCTGTTCTGGATGACTGTGTGATAACGCTCTCGGTAGCCGATGTGAACAAGACCTTTAAACAGGTCAACATTCACAAAGCCGCTGGGACAGACGGATTACCAGGACGTGTACTCAAAGCATGCGCGGACCAACTGGCAAGTGTCTTCACTGACATTTTCAACCTCTCCCTGACCGAGTCTGTAATACCTACATGTTTCGAGCAGACCACTATAGGCCCCGTGCCCAAGGAAGAGAAGGTAACCTGTCTAAATGATTACATTCCGGTGGCATTCACGTCGGTAGCCATGAAGTGCTTTGAAAGGCTGGTCATGGCTCACATCAGCATCCTCCCGGACACCCTAGACCCACTCCAATTCGCATACTGCCCCAACAGATCCACAGATGATGCAATCACACTCCACACTGCCCTTTCTCACCTGGACAAAAGGAACACCTATGTGAGAATGCTGTTCATTGACTACAGCTCAGTGTTCAACACCATAGTGCCCACGAAGCTCATCACTAAGCTAAGGACTCTGGAACTAAACACCTCCCTCTGCAACTGGATCCTGGACTTCCTGACGGTCCGCCCCCAGGTGGTAAGAGTAGGCAGCAACAGGTCTGCCACGCTGATCCTCAACACTGGGGCCCCTCAGGGGTGTGCACTTAGTCCCCTCCTGTATTCCTTGTTCACCCACGACTGCGTGGCCAAACACGACTCCAACACCATCATTAAGTTTGCTGACGACACAACAGTGGTAGATCACCGACAACGATGAGACGGCCTATAGGGAGGTCGTCAGAGAACTGGTAGTGTGGTGACCGGACAACAATCTCTCCCTCAATGTAAGCAAGACTAAGAAGCTGATCGTGGACTACAGGAAAAGGCAGGCCGAACAGTTCCCCATTAACATCGACGGGGCTGTAGTGGAGCTGGTCGAGAGTTTCAAGTTCCTTGGTGTCCACATCGCCTACGAACTATCATGGTCCAAACATACCAAGACAGTCGTGAAGAGGGCATGAAAAAACCTTTTCCCCCTTAGGAGACTGAAAAGATTTGTCATGAGTCCCCAGATCCTCAAAAGGTTTTACAGCTGCACCATCGAGAGCATCCTGACAGGTTGCATCACCTCCTGGTATGGCAACTGCTCGGCATCTGAACGTAAGGCGCTACAGAGGGTAGTGCGAACGGCCCAGTACAACACTGGGGCCAAGCTTTCCAGGACCTATATAATAGGCGGTGTCAGAGGAAAGCCCATAAAATTGTCAGAGACTCCAGTCACCCAAGTTATAGACTTTTTTTTCTCTACTACCGCACGGCAAGCGGTACCGGAGCGCCAAGTCTAGGACCAAGAGGCTCCTCAAACAGCTTCTACCCCCAAGCCATAAGACTGCTGAACAATTGAAAAAAAAAAAAAAAAAAAAAAAAAAAAAGTAGTAGGTGCTTGCCTACGGAGCTGTGAGGGGAACGGCACCTCCGTACCTTCAGGCTCTGATCAGGCCCTACACCCAAACAAGGGCACTGCGTTCATCCACCTCTGGCCTGCTCGCCTCCCTACCTCTGAGGAAGTACAGTTCCCGCTCAGCCCAGTCAAAACTGTTCGCTGCTCTGGCACCCCAATGGTGGAACAAACTCCCTCACGACGCCAGGTCAGCGGAGTCAATCACCACCTTCCGGAGACACCTGAAACCCCACCTCTTTAAGGAATACCTAGGATAGGATAAAGTAATCCTTCTAACCCCCCCCCCCTTAAAAGAGTTAGATGCACTATTGTAAAGTGGTTGTTCCACTGGATATCATAAGGTGAATGCACCAATTTGTAAGTCGCTCTGGATAAGAGCGTCTGCTAAATGACTTAAATGTAATGTAAATGTAAACAATTAATAAAATTGCCACCGGAAAATGTACATTGACCCCCCCCACCCCCTCCCTTTTGTACACTGCTGCTATTCGCTGTTTATTATCTATGCATAGTCACTTCACCCCTACCTACATGTACAAATTACCTCAACTAACCTGTACCCCCGCACACTGACTCGGTACCGGTGCCCCCTGTACATAACCTCATTATTGTTTTTCTTATTCTTTTTTACTTCAGTTTATTAGGTAAATATTTTCTTAACTCTTCTTGAACTGCACTGTTGGTTAAGGGCTTGTAAGTAAGCATTTCACGGTAAAGTCTACACTTGTTGTATTCAGCGCATGTGACAAATACAGTTTGATTTGATTTGTCTTATTCTCTATGGTAAAAAAAAAAAAGTGATTTATTTTGAAAAGTGGTTCCTTGCATCATACTATGATGTAAAAATGGTGTTAGAGACAAGTGACTGGACATGTGACTTGAGCTTTTGGACAAGTAAAACAATCAGACCTACTTGTCCGAAGGGCAAGTGGCTAAGAAAAAAGTAAATGTCAAACCCTGCACATTATTTTCCATGATCTAACAACTGATTCCTCAACATAACCATAAAAGAAAAGCAGATGTTTGCATCACTTTGATGTGGACACTCATCTTCAGGTTCTGGGAGGACACCGAAAAAGATTACGTATGCGCACAATATGTTGTTGTACTACTAATCACCATGACGTGATGAAATTAAATTCTCTCGGCCCCAGACCAGCACACGCTGTACGACGTCCCAGAGGTAGAGGCTAATGGCTGTTTCTCACCCCAGCAGAGGTTAAAGATTAAACTGGGTTTCATAGGGGATGTGGGGACATTTTAGATTCTCTTCCTGATTTCATCTTGAAAAGGCTTTGCCGTCACGCCTGGCTCGGTGAGACGTTCGCACTTCCTGTTCGAGTTCGGGACACAACTGATTTACAGTTGATGCATTTGTTAGGGCTATAGAGAAAAATTGTCACTTTCATTTTGTTCGCTTACAACTACAGATGATGCATTTCATCAATTCTACAGGATGACAGTGTTGTGAATTAGAGAGTCCAGCAGTTTGCGTGCAGGGATACTGGGCTGCAAAAGTACAGATGCATTCCAAACTACAAGATTATATCTCCTTAAACTGGGGTGTCTTTTATCTTGTATCTTGGGTTTAATAAGGAACTTTTCAATGTTGAAACTCACTGTTCCTGTTTGGAATCAAAATCCCACATTAACGGAAGTTAAAACAAGTGAACCCACTGAAGCAGGAGAGTAACAATAGGGGTTGGGTTTTTCCTCTCCCATCAACTCCTTGCCACGACCTGTAGTGTCATATTCCTGTCTTAGTGTGTATGTCTGTACTGTAATTTAGTGTGTATGTCTGTACTGTAATCCACCTTATACACTCCCCATTTACAAAACAGTACAATAGATACCAATTTGCTGAAGTCGGTGCAATGTGAGAGTGCTCAGAAGCAATTAGTGTCCCGACTGCGTGTGCACAGATCCCATGAGTTAGCTTTACCGATCCATGAATGTTACCAAAACTATTTGTACTGCAATCTTCCTCGATGTACCTATAATTAAATGACCCTTTATACTTTTACTGTCCCTAGTACTACACGCAAACACACCAACTACCCCATTCCCTGGTGGTGCATACAAAATGAACCATAGCCCCGAGGGGAACCTGGCTTAGCTTCCTTCACCCCAAACCCCCTCCCCTCCCTCTGTGACTCACCTCTCAGCCCTGCACCAGTCAGCAGAACACAACACAGCCTGTGATCGGGCCTTGGTTTTGGCAGTGCTCCCCCCCCTACACTTTGATGGCCCCATAAATTCTGTAGTGTTTAACTCGTTTGGATGCCCTAATCCCTCTTCCAGTAAACAATTTATTTTTACTAGCAAAAAAAAAAAGAAGGATTGTTTTCTGACTGGCTAGTCAGCCTCACAGACCTTTTGTGTTTCCTTTTGATTTGTTTAAAAAAATGTACCTGCATGGTAAGGCCTGTCAGGTGATTATTTGGTTCTTTGATTTTGTTCATTGGTGTTTTTCGCTGAGTGAACACAGTGTAGTGCTGCACTCTCCATTTTTTCCACCAGAAGCATGTTTTTTTTGGTGTGAATTTGGTGGCTTCGATGTCATGCGTGGGTTGGCGAACTGAGGAAGGAGGCTGGGTCTGAAGCCATGATCTTGCAGGATCAACACTGTCACCACCCAAAAATACACATAAATATTGTTTTATTATACTGCCAGTATCCTTTCCAGTCAGTGCTGAGTTCAAAGAAGCATACAATTCTAGCTTCTCCTGGTTGCTACCCCAGTTCTTTCATCATCCACTGAACCACAACACCCTACCCCCTCCTCTTCCACGAGCAACACATTTTACGTGGTAAGGCTTTAGAAGCGGAGTCAGGGTCAGCTGCAAAGCTGGACTCGTAACAAAGCAAAATTCACTCTTCCCTCCCGTCTTCCCCTAAAGTGTTCCTGCTTTCTTAAATTGAGTGCAGGCATTCCTACATTCACAGAGGCTGCGCTGTTAGTGTGGACGATTGGATGATGCTTGCGCACACAAGTCTGCGGTCTCTGTCTCTCACGCACACACACACAGTGGCCACCCCTTTGGCCTGTGCTTTTCCTGTACTGTGGGGTTGGTGTGACGGTGGGGGTAGTTGCCAGGCCAGACAAAACAGCTCAGAGTGGGTCTGGACAATCCATATCATCCTGACTTCCTTCCTGTGAGAGGAGACAGATGAGGACCACCCACAGGCTTGTTCCTGGAAGCAGTAGGTAGGGGAATACCCCAGTATTCTTCACCTCTTCCGAACCCTGACCACCGGGTAGTTAGTCGCTACGAAGATGGCGCTACGAAGGGAGGCCCCCATGAAGTCCTTATTGGACTGCACATGCCAGTGATTAGTTACCACCTCTATGCCATGCAGTCCAAAGCTATCCTCTTCTTCTGAATCTGTGTACATTTATCACACTTGTGAAAAGAGCCAATTAAGAAAAAAATGACAAGACCGTAAACCGAAATGATGGATAGATCAAAGACATTGTGCTCTGGAGGCTTAATCTATTCAATTAACTGTGCTTTTGATCTGGTTATTATCTTCCGATACTTCTGCAGAGCAACTGTCATCAGTCTTTCCCGGAAGCTTGGGGTCCAGTAACAGTTTGAGTCAGCACTGGCCAGGGAGTTCTTTACTTTCTCTAGGGGGCCCTTATTGATGAGGGCCCCAGGCTGGGGATTACTGTTACCCCATCCGTCACACCCGTATGGGAGAGGAAATACAGTCATTGTGATGCACGATGTCAGGTTCTTTGTATTCCCTTTTTTCTTTTTTTTTCTTTTAGGGGTGGATCAGCTTAATATTGCGAAAAGAATGTTGCTTCCAATGTAATTGTCTGCATCATTTCCAATCCCCCATATTTTTTTGGGTAAATATATATATCCATACACGCATGCATACATATACACATATATACATACCTATATAGACATACATACTTTTTTAAAGAATATACCTTTATTATTATTCCCCGCAACCCTACCACCGATCCCCCAATTGGAGTAAACTGATAAACATTTCTGCTTTTACCTTCAATTTATACATCTTATACCCATTTTACAGACACAGTCTACTTTATAATAGTTCTCTCTTGTTTGTTCTTAGTCCTTCCTCTATTTCTGTTGTCCATCCAGTTTTATTTCCACTTGTAACTGTGCTATTTCACAAAAGCTCCGCACCTATACACATTTCACAGATCCCGTATGCCCTACATTGTTTATCTTGTTATTAGTCCCACTCAACCCTTCCCATCTATCTTCCAACATCATCCATTTCGGATTTTTATTTGCCATATATTTTTCAACTGTGCTGTGCTGCTTCACAAAAGATTTGAACCTTCCTATTCTCATAGCTTCTACAGATTGTAAATTAAAAATAAACATTTTTGCTAAAATAATTATTATATTATTAATTGATTGACTATGGCTTTTCAAATCCCCCAGTATTGCTATCTGTAGCGTTAGTTCTAGGCAAATGTTGCAATTCTTCAGCCATTCCTGGACCTGTGACCAAAAACGAGCTACATATGGACAATACCAAAATAAATGATCTAATGACTCTGTATCCCCTTTTTAATACTAAGTTTAGGGCAGGGATCCGTCTTGAAAGAAAGGAGACAAATGAAGAGCGCCACGAAGGAAGTTACATTTGCAGATCTGTTTTGATTTCAAAAAAGCATTTGAATGTTGACAAAAAAATTAAGGAATAAAAAGGAAAGACAAGCTACAGCCACAACATGCATCTACACTCATAGACCGCAGTTGTTTATGCTGATGTTAGATTGCTCATGCTGCACCTTACCTCAAACTTTTACGACTCTAACAATGCTGAGAACCAGCCACGGAATAAAGGTCACCGTGTAGCGGACGGAGCTAGCCGTGAGAGAGCATCAGTACTCGTCCACGGCTACCGCTTCTGTCGTTTGACTGACAGGCTTTCCAATCTAACCTTCACCAAAGTGTGTCGAGGGCAGCCGCAGCGGGGCTGAGGTTGTCAGCTCCAGTGAGCGTCACGTGGGGAATGCGACGCTGTCACATGTCAGTCTCAGGCATTGTTTTCAACACAAGACGAGAGGACAGTGACTCGGCACGGGGAGCATTGGAACGTGGTGGACAGAGACGATCAGATTAGAAGACTTGAGTTGTTATCCAGTGTCACTCCAGTTACACTCTTTAGAAATTACAAAAACATTGAGGATCAGTTCTCAGTGTGTGTATCCTGTAGATTACATGTTCATAATTTCTGTTGATTATAATGGAATTGGCCTGATTCTGTTGTGGGAAAAGAGCAATGTGCAAATGATCGCAAATGTTCTGGCAACTTGGCTGATAATGTGATACCTTCTTTTCTCTCAATATTCTTTGGTATGTTATTTGTCTCCTCATGCCAACCTCATTGAGTTTGGGTGTGGACAGGGTGTAGTCATTGTCTCACCAGAACTGTGAACTGGAAACTTGCCAAAGTGGGACTGTACATTTCCACATGGTAAGTACAACCCAACCCAACGACCAGACATGAGACAAACATACAGTGCATTCGGAAAGTATTCAGACACCTTGACTTTTTCTACTTTTTATTACGTTAGTCTTATTCTAAAATGGATGAAAAATATATATAATCCGCATCAATCTACACACAATACCCCATAATGAAAAAGCAAAAACAGATGTAGAAATGTTTGCAAATTTCTTACAAATAAAAAACAGATACCTTATTTGCATAACTATTCAGACCCTTTACTATGAGACTTGAAATTGAGCTCGGGTGCATCCTGTTTCCATTGATCATCCTTGAGATGTTTCTACAACTCGATTGGAGTCCACCTGTGGTCAATTAAATTGATTGGACATGATTTCGAAAGGGACACACCTATCTATATAAGGTCACACCAAAACCAAGCCATGAGGTCAAAGGAATTGTCCGTAGAGCTCTGAGACAGGATTGTGTCGAGCTACAGATCTGGGGAAGGGTACCAAAACATTTCTGCAGCATTGAAGGTCCCCAAGAACTGTGTCCTCCATCATTCTTAAAATTGAAGAAATTTGGAACCACCAAAACTCTTCCTAGAGCTGGCTGCCTGGCCAAACTGAGCAATCGGGGGAGATGGGCCTTGGTCAGGGAGGTGACCAAGAACTCAAATTATCGCTCTGAGTTCCTCTGTGGAGATGGGAGTACCTTCCAGAAGGACAACCATCTCTGCAGCACTGCACCAATCAGGCCTTTATGGTAGAGTGGCCAGACAGAAGCCACTCCTCAGTAAAAGGCACGATAGCCCGCTTGGAGTTTGCCAAAAGGCACCTAAAGGATTCTCAGACCATGAGAAAGAAGATTCTCTGGTCTGATGAAACCGAGGTTGAATGCCAAGCATCACGTCTGGAGGACACCTGGCACCATCCTTACGGTGAAGCATGATGGTGGCAGCATCATGCTGTGGGGATTTTTTTCAGCGGCAGGGATTGGGAGACTAGTCAGGATCGAGGGAAAGATGAACGAAGCAAAGTACATAGAGATCCTTGATAAAAACCTGCTCCAGAGCGCTCAGGACCTCAGACTTGGGCTAAGGATCACCTTCCAACAGGACAATGACCCTAAGCACACAGCCAAGACAACGCAGGAGTGGCTTCGGGACAGGATGTCCTTGAGTGGCCCAGGAAGAGCCCGAACTTGAACCCGATCTCTGGACAGACCTGAAAATAGTTGTGCAGCAACGCTCCCCATCCAACCTGACAGAGCTTGAGAGGATCTGAAGAGAAGAATGGGAGAAACTCCCCAAATACAGGTGTGCCAAGCTTGTAGCTTCATACCCAAGAAGAATCGAGGCTATAATCGCTGCCAATGTTGCTTCAACAGTTCTGAATACTTATGTAAATGTGATTTCCTTTTTTTTTTTTATATAACCTGTTTTTGCTTTGTCATTATGGGATATTGTGTGTAGATTGATGAAGAAAAAAAACAATTTAATCAATTTTAGAATAAGGCTGTAACGTAACAATGTTGAAAAAGTCAAGGGGTCTGAATACTTTCTAAATGCTCTGTACATGGGTAAAAATTGAAATCTACACACTTTTTAAGATTTTTCTCCCCCTGTATTCACTTTTTCCAGTCTCTCACCAATCCCTGAAAGTCACCTTTGACTCTAGCCTTGTTTCTTGGCTGATGAGAGTTCTGAATGGGGGACGTGGTGGGAGGCTACTTGGGGGAGGGGTGGAGGTGTTCGGGGAAGTGTGCAATGAACTATTTGAGAGGCAGAACGGTGAGTAATTGGCCAGGCTTGTGAGAACCAGTGGCGGGGGCCATCTGTGGTTAAATCTGAACGCTTTGCCACATTCCTCCATGCGTTTTCCTATCAGTGATCTAACACCCTCATCTCATCCCTCCTACACACCCAAGCCCACCCCCCTGGGCACCTATTGCACATTCCATTCGCAAATTAGTATTTTGCCCTTTGGAATCTCTAGACTTTGAATTGGTCCTCCTCCTCACCAATTACTCCTCTGAGGTTGTTGTCTTTAAACGTGCCTATAACCTCAGGTTGTATAGTATACACGAGACAAAGTGATAAAATATACAGCAACAAAATATGCTCAAATTAGCAAAAATGTTTTTTACTGTAAAAGTAAGTATCTTGTTTGATACTGTAAATGGGTAATGTTGTGTCAAAAAGGAACAAATGTCCTTTCAATGTTTGACAAATTTTGCGTTTGTATTTTAGTTATGGCATTTGCACTCAAGCCTCTGATAATTAGATTTAGTTTGCACAGATCAAGTTTAGTTAGGTATCATTTGAAAGAGATCATGTGCTCAGAAATATGACTTGTATTTAAATGTTGATAATGCTTTTACTTTTATTAATTCTGGAAAAGTCATTCATATTTCAAAAAGACCCTTTTTTATTTCTATACATTTTTATATTGACTTGTACACTGTACTCTATGAACATATAACATTGTGGTATATGGTATAATTCTGCCAAGCTGACCCTGTCAAAAGACAAATCTCTTCGGCTAAATATGTTGGTGAGAAAAAAAGTCAAATGTATTACATATTTCTGGCATATTATATGAATAATACCCCCACATTTGTTTTTATATACGATAGATATTTGAATATGTAAGCTAAGTATTCTTCATTTTTGCAATATGCAAGTGAATAGATCGGTCTTGTCATCTTATCTTCAGTTGTTTATAACAAAACGGGGAAGCTCACACTGGCTAAGACAATTGGAAGTGATAATACATTTGTTTGTCATAAAGGGTGAGTATTAGGCCATTTCAGACGAATGGCGGAGGCATTTCAACTGACAGTGGGGAGCCTTGTTCAAAAAGCTACAATTGACAAGTGTCATAGCACCCCTTAATGTTGCCAACAGTTGGTCAGATAGTTAAATAACATCTCTAGTCTCAGTTTCTCTTGATTACTTTTTCCAAGTTTCGTGAGGAATTAAGTCATAGATTCCTTTACTTGCTTACATTAAATGAATCTCTATTTTTGCATTTAAGCCACAGATTTGGATTTGTCCACACTTTGACAGTGTGTGCGTCTCCATCGCAGGTAGCCTAGTGGTTAGAGCGTTGGGCCAGTAACCGAAAGGTTGCTGGATCGAATACCCGAGCTGACAAGGTAAAAATCTGCCGTTCTGTCCCTGAACAAGGCAGTTAACCCACTGTTCCCCGGGCGCTGTGGATGTCGAAATTGGCAGCTCCCCGCACCTCTTTGATTCAGAGGGGTTGGGTTAAATGCGGAAGACACATTTCAGTTGTACAACTAACTAGGTATCCCCCTTTCCACTTACATTCAATTCTAAATGAAGGAATTAATGAGTTCTCGCAGGAACTCGTTCACAGAAAGTACTTTGTCCGTTAAAAAAACTCTTATTAGCCTACATTTCAATTGAATTGTTGACAAATTCAGTGCGTGTTTGTTTTGCTATTGGAGTAGTAACGAATGTTTGTCTCTACGCAGGGAGCCGGAGACAGTTTCATTGGTGCCCTGGCCTTCTACATGGCTCGCTTCACCACAATGTCTCTGGAGGAGATGGCCAGGAGAGCCAATCAGGTGGCAGGAGTGAGTGTACAGACAATTGGGACGCAGGCGTCTTATCCCTCTAAAAAGGACCTACCCACAGACCTTTTCTAGAGAAGATGGCAACTTGCACACTAAATGGACACTGTGAGCCTGAACAATCTAAAACACTGTGCCAAGTACTCTATCAAGTAATTAAACGACTATGTAAATAACTTAATGGTGACCATTGTCCTTTATTCATCTGCCATACCAGTAGTCATATACATTAAAAAATATATATATTCCAATGTGTCCAATAATGAGATGTAAATACTTTTTGCTTCATATTAAATGTGTTCCACAAACTCATCATTGAAACAATTTCACTCAAACATTGTTTTTCATAAGCTTTGACAATATCAACAAATGGGACAGAAATGTCAAACACATTTAAGAGGGAAAATACAACTTGAATCATTTCATTTTTATTCTGACCTACAATGAGGATACAAATAATTTACATGTCAGAAAAACTAGTGAAAAAGTTCACACCAAACCCAGACTAGTTTGTACCATTGATGGGTTGTAAGTTTGTCTAGACAAAAAAAGGTATTCTGTACTGAATTACCATAATGTTGTAAAAGCTTATGCTCATTCAGTGTGAAACATAAGTGAACAGTTGTCCTTCTTTCATGCTTCCATTATTTCTTAGGATGGCAGATATGATACTCTTGCAGAACAAAGATTATCAATACAATGTGCCTACGGTAGAGAAATAACATACAAGTGGACAAAAACATGAAACAAGCTACTTCTTACTTATTGAGGAATAATTGTCCCAATAGCTAGGTTTCCATCCAATTGGCAAGATATTCATGCAAATATTCTAAAATCTGCACACGAAAATGTGCATATATTGTATCTGCATACAATATATGCACATTTTCTCAGAGATGTGTTTCCATCAAATTGACTTGTTGCGGATAAAAGGCTGTGCATGATGACATAGTGCACATAAAAATATATTTTGCAGTTAAATTCCCATGTACCAAATAAGAAATACAAGTGAAATGGGCTTCCGTCACATTTTCAAGTCTACTGAGGGTTTTGTCACAAATGTCACATTATATAGAAAACGTCCCCACTCTGGTCTCTAGCCAACAGCTCGCAGATACAGTGCGGGTAGGCTACCTACAGTACATGATCTGATTGTTATGGATAAGATCGAGATTATTAGTTAAACGGCAGCCGATGATCATGTGACCAGAATAAGACCCTCGATATTTATTGGAAAGGAGCATTAAGCTCATCACTGTGCACTTTTGCCACCCTGTGAAGTTCACCATAACTTATTTCATCTGTAGCCAACTGCATGCTTTCCCAAGTCGTAGTGGGAGAACCACACAACATATCATGACTCCAGGTTTACTTCGATATGATAGTTATATCAATATTTGCGCATAAAGGGGTTTCCACCGCCATTTCTCACATAATTTTACCGACACAAAAATATATATTTTTGTAAAATGAATTATGCGAGAAATGCTGTTGGAAACCCCATCAAATATTGATATAATAACCATCATATCGAAGTAAACTTGGGAGTCATGATATGTTGTGTGGTTCGCCCACTACGACATGTATTTTGTTGTCGACCTTTGGAAAGTTGACTGACACATTTGCTGGTTCCATCAGGCCTGTTGTGAAATTTCTATCCGACATGTACTTTACATAAACAATGTTGGATGGAAACCTGGTAATTGATGTGAATGGAAACAGAACTGCTTGAAGTTTTGACACCGCTTGGTTCATCCCAAATGTTTACAATGAGTTGATGTGGTCCATGAATAGTCCAATAGGAACTCCTTAGCTCTTCTCGCGAATGACGGTCGACACATTTTAGACAATGTCAGTGAAATCATCTGACTAGATGTTGCAGATTCAAAAGTCTTGTTCTTTGCCGTTCATGGTTAAATCGACCTGATCTTCTTCTTTTCGTGAAAGAGGACGTGTTTGTTCACTGCAAAGACAGAAATAAAATTCTGAAGCAGGTGCACAATGAAAAGCTATGTGCAAAGTGTAGGTTTATCAGGTAAGCATTGCAAACCAGTTAAAAGAATTGTGAGGGTATCATTTTGAAGCAGGGGCAAATGACTAGGCCTACATAGTATATGATTTGCATTATCTCAAACACAAATGATACCTGATATAAGCTGAATATTAAATCACTCATTATAGACAGTAGGACAGCAAAATGCCACTATTGGTTCTTTGTGTACGATGTCATATGGCTCGTCTACATTAAAGCCACACTGGCTGTGTCTGAAATTTTCTGTAAAAAAACACTTGCTTCCCCTGTCCATGTTTGCTTAGGCTAATTCCTCTCAGCACATTGGAGGAGGTCTGAGTGAGGACCAATGAGCTTTGAGAGAAACAAGGATGGCGAAAGCAAGGACTTGGCTGCAAGTAACGTTTACAGACACAGCCCTTGTGAGAGGCCAGTGTTAACTTGGCATCAGTGATAACTCCCTGAGAAAGTGTAATAGTTTGCTTCCATACAATGGTAATGAGAGGGTTTGTAGTTTACCCAAAGGGTCATTTTTTCGCAGCACCAGTTTATCACGTAGTCGGTTCCTCTTGGTGTTGAAGCAGTAGCCTGTCCCAGCAGCACTCACCATTTGCACTAAGACAGTCCTGTAACAAAGGCAATGGTTACTTTGTGATAGATAACACTTGTTATAGGCCACAATAATTATGAAAAAGATGTACTACATGCTCATTGCTATTCCTTGGGTCACTTTTATCAAAGAGCAGATTGAGGATAATATTACAGCAAACAGTTCAGAGAAAGACATCAAATCTAAACTCCAATTTGTACTGTATGAAGCTTTTACTAGGAAGTAGCTTAGCTGAGGGTATAATGAATGGTCCATGGATTAGATATGATAATAAAGTAGGAAATCTATACACAAATTATGAGGTGGAGAAGGAAATCAATTACTTACTTTGACTTGGCCTTGGCCACTTGTGTGTATGGAAAAGATCAGATAATGAAATCAGATTGGCAAGATCATAACTCACTTAGGTAACGCTAGCTAGCTTTAGGTTTAACTAGCTAGTTAATTAGTCGAACACTTGCCATGGCTAGCTAGCTTAGCTTCTGATTGTGCAAGCTAACGATAGTCAACACGACATCTCCATCTATAAAACATTGTTTCAGAATGTAGCTAACTACTTAATCTAGCTAACGTTAGTTAACAAATTAACGTTACATGCTGACTTCAATGCTACTAGCCAGTGAATCACAGCTAGCTAGCTAGCTAAAATCGGCCAACCAAATACATGCTTAGAGCCAGCCAATTCTATATTTCGCCATACAACTTAGTGAAAAACTACAATATACAGCAACGTATTCAATCATACTCACGATTTACAGCAGTGAGGAACATATTTAATAGAGTATTACAACAGCTAGCTAGTTTAGGGAAAGTCACATTGAAATACCAAAGCACAACTTCCGGGTTAAAGCCCTTGTCATTCGGTCATTAACCATTTCATTCCATTGGGGTATTTGTTTTTTCTGCACCTATTAAATAATTGGAGTATCTACTATTAGAAAAAAATATATATATTGTTAAATGGAAGACAAAAACCAGGTCTACTAGTTGTATTCTTATGAGATTAAGAGCCACATATTGTTATTGTATTGCATCTAATTATTTGGGAAACAATTACATTCCAGTCAGCACCCTAAATAGCGCAAGAGCAAGTGATCAAAGAATGGCTCAATATGTACATAACATACTCAATGAATGAGTACATCTTTTGTAACATTGTATTTTGATCATGTGTTTTAGGTACACTTTTCTCATATAGATAGTCAAGTAGTACATTTTTTTTTATAGCTTTCCAGTGTCAACGTAGTGCATGCACATAAATTCAACAGACACCATAACAGAGAACATAACAGATGGGGAAAAATAAGTAAATCAACAAGGAAAACCTCAAAACACAAAAACAAATGAAAAGATTGAACCTGACAACCAGAGACACAGGTTCAAGAGGGCAAGAACGATACCACACCAGCAAGCTGAAAACACATTATCTAACCTTAGCCGTTCAGGAAATTAACAGGGACGTAACATTGTTGGACATAACCTATTGTCGTAAGCAGGCAGACGGGCAGGCAGGCAGGGAGCAGCTGTCAGGAAGTGTGTGGAGGAGAAACCTGCGTCACCAGAGGGATAATTCAGACCACCAGCCTCAGCATCACCACCAGCACCAGCACCAGCACCTCCACCCACTCAACAATCAACACACTCCAGCATCCTGCAGCCTCTAAGGAGGTTAAATAAGCATCACTCTCCCTTCACTGCCATGGTGGCCCAGTGACTGACTGACTGGTAGTGATGGCAGATTTATAGACAGAAGAAGCATGTCCGCTTGCTGCAGTCAAATGGTAAATGGTGCCAAAATTAGCTAATACAAAGAAATCTGCTAATACGGGACATATTAGGGTGTAGAAATGAGACAATTTGTATGCCAACTATATCAGCTCCAGAATGGTCTAAACTAGGATACTTGGATTTTTACAAGACATACCTAAGCTTTACTATTACTCCATGAGGCAGGGGTGTCGGTCGATATATAAATTAATTTGATTTATTAACTCACACACACATAAATGCACACATGCGCGCACACACACACACACAATCCACAAACCACGGAATTAAATAGAACACTGAGATGTCTGGCCCCAAACCATCTCAGCTATCTCTTTATCAGCTATTTCACATCAGCTTGGCTGACCTAACAACCGTATCCGAGGAAGTGAGACGACTCATACGCACACAAACAGTCACAGACACCACACACTGTGTGGCTGTCACTCCCCAGCTTGCATTAGCACTTTCCCCCTCTCCCTTACTGTACATAAAAAAATAGGGAATGCTACGAAAAGGTGAGCTCCTGGAGCGTAGCTACACCCTACAGAATCTCTTTACTTAGACCTTCCTTACTTAGACCAGCCAAATGCTGAATGTACTTGTCCTTTTTTAGTGTCACCGAGAGGCCTCTTGCAAACCAAAAGAATGTGATGATATAGTGAGGGTGAGGTGGTTTAAGCTTTTGTCACTTCTGAACAAAGAGCCTGTCATTTTAAAAGGTCATTTTAGAGAGAGAGCTCCAAAGTGCAGCAATGACGAGCATTTCTACTATTAGAAGATGTGCTTTACGCAATGGTTAGAAATAGGTGTTGTAACAGCAGCAGGGGTTAGATGACAGCATAGGAACAACAGGTTGCCGCACAATATACATTACGACCCAAGCCGTGTCTCTCTGCTTAGTCGGTCATTAATTGAATGGGCCGTGATGTCACACACGGCTGTACATCCGGTCGCCATGGTTACACCAATTGAGCGAGCCCTGAGATGTTGAGTCTTATAATCGAATCCTCTGTACGCAACAGGTCAGCGGATTTGAGCTGAGAGGCTTATTTTAGGAGCCCTCTCGGTCTTGTTTTCCAGGAGAAGATGCCTAACTGGTTTTATAATCGTTTGAAAATAGCGCTGGTGGACGAGCAAAGAACATTCAAGACAATTATCACAAATTGCAGTTTGTCATGTTGTTGGTCCATCCAGTTGAATGGACAGGGTGATTGATGGTGGGTGATTAAGAGTGTGTGTTCCTGAATACAAGTGTTCTACTTATAGTCTTATCACACAAGCATTTGAATATGTAACCTAGTTATTATACCAGTTATTGCAGCACCAAACATTTATGTACAGTATTAGGCTTTAGTCATAGTCATGCAAGGTCATGTACTGTACATTTACAGTTAGTTATAGGTTATATACAATGAACAAACATATAAATGCAACATGTAAAGTGTTGGTCCCATGTTTCATGGGCTGAAATAAAAGATCCCAGAAATTTTCCATACGCACAGAAAGCTTATTTCTCTCAAATTTTGTGCACAAATGTGTTTACATCCCTGTTAGTGAGCATTTCTCCTTTGGCAAGATAATCCAATCACCTGACAGGTGTGGCATATTAGGAAGAAGCTGATTAAAAAGCATGATCATTACACAGGTGCACCTTGTGCTGGGGACAATAAAAGGCCACTCTAAAATGTGCAGTTTTGTCACACAACACAATGCCACAGATGTCTAAAGTTTTGAGGGAGCTTACAATTGGCATGCTGGCTGCAGGAATGTCCACCAGAGCTGTTGCCAGATGATTTAATGTTAATTTCTCCACTGTAAGCCGCCTCCAACATCGTTTTAGAGAATTTGGCAGTAGGTCCAACCGGCCTCCCGGTTTGCTGATGTCAACGTTGTGAACAGAGTGCCCCCTGGTGGCGGTAGGGTTATGGTATGGGCAGGCATAAGCTACGGACAACAAACACAATTGCATTTTATCAATGGCAATTTGTATGCACAGAAATACCGTGACGAGATCCTGAGGCCCATTGTGAGGCCCATTTCTTTTAAGGTATCTGTGACCAACAGATGCATATATGTAATCCCAGTCATGTGAAATCCATACATTAGGGCCTAATGAATTGATGTCAATTGACTGATTTCCTCATATGAACTGTAACTCAGTCAAATCTTTGACATGTGTTGCACGTTGCGTTTATATTTTTGTTCAGTAAATAAGCATTGTCCTGCCACCAGGGGAGAAGTGGAAGAATTACATTTTGAAAGAAAGCATAAGTTGTTGAATAACTAAAGCAAGTGCATCTGCTCCACGTATAACATCTGCATGGAGTTCTCCATCTCCAATCGGATTCAAGTCCAGATGTTACCCTCAAAACATTCAATCATCAATTGATGTTCCAGTTAACCACCGCACAGATGTGTGGGGTCTTCTTTTAAAATCAAACTCTGTCTTTCTCTTTGAGGTAAGGGGTATGGCCTTGCTTATGTATATAGTGGTCCTAATAAGTGGTTATGGGTGCATCCTAAATGGTATTTCAGATATGGGGGATTCTACAGAAGTGTTGAAAATTGCAGTCCCCCCCCAAAAAAACTATTGACAAAATCAGTTCGGTCTCCAAACTTAGGACATTTATTTACATCATAATATGTTCTAATTCAATCCAAGGCAATAACAAAATGTAACATCGAAAGACTGTAGAATGAATGTGCCTTCAGCCACACCCCTGCAAATATCACCAGGTGATGGGATTGCACCCCTCTCCAGCATGGCCACATGATGAATAGTCTGTCTGCCAGCATTTCACAGAAAATGTGTGAGCCGGTGAGTAAATCTTCATGTATTTTTAAGAAGTGTCACAACTGAACATGTAATATATCAAGAAATATGTCACGTAAGGTTTTGGGACGAGAAGATATGTTTGCTGGGATGTACAATACATCTGTCCAAATAAAAGATGGCCAGCCGTATGGCTATGGGGTGGCAGGTAAGAGCGTTGGACCTGTGACTGAAAGGTCACTGGTTCGAATCCCCAAGCCGACTAGGTGAGAAAAAAATGTGTCCATGTGCCAAGCACTTAACCCTAATTGCTCCTGTATTTTTTTTTTAACCTTTATTTAACTAGGCAAGTCAGTTCAGACAAATTCTTATTTACAATGACAGCCTACCAGGGAACAGTGGGTTAACTGCCTTGTTCAGGGGCAGAACAACAGATTTTTACCTTGTCAGCTCAGGATTCGATCCAGAAACCTTTCGGTTACTGGCCCAACGCTCTAACCACTACCTGCCGCCCCAAAATGTGTCCACCATGGACTTTGTTTACGAGGCACGGATGGGGAAGATGCTCTGGATAAGAACGTCTGCTAAATGATGTAAATGTAAATATGTTAGCTATGGGGATTCTTTAAAGTCCAAAATGAGTCAAAATGATCCAACCCGAAAACAATTGACACCAGAGAGATATATAAAGGTCTCATCTTTGTATTTGTGCCATTAAGGTATCTGTGACAGCATGGGCAGCGGCATTGAGGCTATCTCCATTTGAAAGTTGTATGCGCCATGCTTTACCAGCTGAGCTACAGAGGACCACCATGTGGGTAGTGGACAAGTGCACACTTCAGGAAAAAGTGTAGAGTATTAATATACATAGCCAGCAGGGGGGCTCCAAGAACCCAAACATTGACATCTATTTGGCCAAAACATAGACCTCGATAATGTGCTCCACTGTACTCTACTGTACAGTGCTCTATTGTACTGTGCTGTACTCTACTGTACAGTGCTCTATTGTACTGTACTGTACTCTACTGTACAGTGCTCTATTGTACTGTACTGTACTCTCCTGTACAGTGCTCTATTGTACTGTGCTATACTGTACTCTACTGTACTGTGCTCTACTGTAAGGTACAATACTTTACTATACTGTGCTCTACTGTACTGTACTGTACTGTACTGTACTGTACTGTACTGTACTGTACTCTACTGTACTATACTGTGCTGTACTGTACTATACTGTGCTCTACTGTGCTCTACTGTACTGTACTCTACTGTACTGCACTCTACTGTACTGTGCTCTACTGTACTGTGGTCTACTATACTGTGCTCTACTGTACTGTACAATACTTTACTGTACTGTACTCTACTGTACTATACTGTGCTCTACTGTACTCTACTGTACAGTTCTCTATTGTACTGCGCTATACTGTACTCTACTGTACTGTGCTCTACTGTACTGTACAATACTGTGCTCTACTGTACTGTACTGTACTGTACTGTACTCTACTGTACTGTACTCTACTGTACTGTACTATACTATACCGTACTATACTGTACTGTACTCTACTATACTGTACTCTACTGTATTGTGCTCTACTGTATTGTACTCTACTGTACTGTACTCTACTGTACTGTGCTCTACTGTACTCTACTGTAATGCACTGTACTGTACTGTGCTCTACTGTAATGTACTGTACTCTACTGTACTGTGCTCTACTGTACTGTGCTCTACTTTACTGTACAATACATTACTGTACTGTGCTCTACTGTACTGTGCTGTACTGTACTCTACTATACTGTGCTCTACTGTACTGTGCTCTACTGTACTGTGTTCTACTGTACCGTACTCTACTATATTGTGCTCTACTGTACTGTACTCTACTGTACAGGGCTCTACTGTACTGTACTGTACTATACTGTGCTCTACTGTACTGTACTGTACTGTACTCTACTGTACTGTACTGTACTGTACTGTACTCTACTGTACTGTGCTCTACTGTATTGTGCTCTACTGTACTGTACTCTACTGTACTGTACTGTACTCTACAAATTAGATTTGTTTTCCAACCCCCAATTTGCACCTCTTCTGTAGAAGGAGCCATATAGTGCAATACTTTTGACCAGGGCACAAAAGGCTCTGGTCAAAACTAGTGCACTATATGGGGGCCCAGTAGGGGGCCCAGTAGAGCTCTGGTCAAAGGTAGTGCACTACATAGGGAATTGGGTGCCATTTAAGACATATCTGTGGTTAAATCAATGGAGAGACGGTGTGTTCTTCTTCCTCCATCTGTTCGGTGTCATCTCTGAGGGCTCTCTGTTCCATGACGCAGAGACCGAGTGGGAGTGGACGGCCTTCTGCTCCCTGAGAGGGCTGAGTGGGCCGCCGCAATCCGCTGCTGCCTACAGCCTACAAGCCAGGGAGGGATAAGGGGAGAGAGAGCGGGGAGGGAGGGAGGGTGGAGGGGGAGGGAGGGAGGGTAGGGAGATTGGGGAAGAGAGAAACAGAAGAGAGGGAGGGAGAGAAAGAGAGATGAAGGAGAGCGAGATGAAGTACAGTAGAGAGAGAGAGAGACACAAACTCAGCAGGGAAGAGGGAAAGAGAGAAGGAAGAAAGAGGGGGGTGATTCATGATTAAGGGGGAATTTAGGGTTGAGAGAAAAGGGGGAAGATATACTGTAAGTAGGTGGATGGGACTGAGATAATGAACAAAGGAAACAAGAGTAGTAGGGCTTTCAAATATTTCTGCTGAATAACCAAATCTTTCAAGCCCTTGCTGGCCTTTCGTGGCCGTGCTAGCCTTACAGTCATCTTACATAAACCTAAATGGACTAACAGGGTCTCCAAAGCAACTGGGCAAACCTTTATATTAAACTCAGCCTCCAGCATCCCTCCATCCTCTCTCCCCCTCCATCCCTCTGCACCGCGCTTCAGAGACTATCTTTAGTACCTCGGACCCTCCCCTGACAGTACGAGAGCTATTTTGCTATTTGCTAAATTCAGCGCTGATGTAACGAGTGACACCTTCTGTTTCCATGCGACTGGTCGCCTAGCAACCCGGCTATTATGCCAATGGCAATGTTATGCAGGAAGTAGCACCCTGAGCCCCCTGCCTCCATTGATCTCGGCAGGCATTAGTCAGCCAGTCAGTGGGGTTCGTCTGCATGAGCTGAGGCTTCCTTCCGCCCAGTGAGGGCTGCACCACTCCTCTCAAACTGTACACTGTATCGTATCCTCTCTCTCTCTCCTTACTTCCTTTGCTCTTTCCCTCTTCCCTCTTGCTTTTTTCAATCTTTATATCTCTACCGTGTATCCCATCTGTCGTTCTCCCTTCTGTCTCTCTCTGTCTCTCTGTCTCTCTCTCTCTGTCTCTCTCTGTCTCTCTCTCTCTCTCTGTCTCTCTCTCTCGCTCTCTCTCTCTGTCTCTCTCTCTCTCTCTCTCTCTCTGAGAGAGTAAAGAGAGTAAAAGTAAAGATGTAAAAGGTTCTTTTGAATGTTTTTCTCTTTCTCATAATATAAAATGGTTTCAGTGGGACCTTATGTCCTATGCATGCCATGTAACCATTTATTGGACTTGTTCTAGGACTTGAATTACATTGTGGAGACATCTTTCAAAATTGTATAATAAGTTGTTAGGAAGAGTGAAAACATGCATTGCCATCACAAATGCGGAGGGCATTTTTTTAAATTGTTTTTAGAATTGTTAATCAAAGCTTGAACACATTGACATATGCCCAGTAACAATACTGAGTAACACAGTATTCAAAGTTATGTTAATGATAACATTTCATTAATTGTCTCATATCTCAAAACATTTATGCAGTCTTATGATTGCACTTACATGCCAACATGGTGAACTTGTTTTAAAGGTCCAATGCAGCTGTTTTTATCTCAATATCAAATAATTTGTGGATAAGAATTAAGTACCTTACTGTGATAGTTTTTCATGAAAAAAGTTGAAAAGAAACAAAAATAGCATCATAACAAGAGCAATTTCTCAAGCAAGAATTTTGAAAATGAGCTGTTATTGGCAGAGAGGTTTGGAACTCTTCTTCTTATTGGTCTATTAACGAATTTACTGCATGGTGATGTCACCATTGAAAGCCAAACCTCCTTCCAATCAAACAGCTCTAAAACTAAAAGTACATTATCATAATTTTCACCGTTTCACTGTATTATTCCAACCTCATAGTGTGGAAATATATATAAAACACAGAGAAATCACATTTTTGACTGCTCTGGGCCTTTAATGCCGACTGGTGCAAAACTTTGCTGCCATCTATTGATTCTGAAAGGAAATTGTCTACCCTCATTGTCTACCCTCATTGTCTACCCTCATTTTGCTGAGAGCTCTTTCCCAACAATGCGGTAATAACAATAATAATAATATAGAAAATAGAATAAAACATATATAAAAACCACACAAGAACTACAATGCGAGTTAGAAACATGAGAATGCAAGTATATACAGGTCAGTGCCAGTACCTTATACATAAAAAGTGACTGAGGAATATATAAATATATATGCTAATATAATAATGGTAATATATACATATAAACAGGAGTAATAGTGACCAGTAGCAGGACAAATAGATAAATAATAATGGTAATGGCAATCAATAATCAATGGATAGCAGTGTAATGGAGTAACACATTTCATCAATAATAATTTTAGCAGCAGCGTAGGTTGTGTCTGAGTGGGTAGAGACATGTGGATGGGCCTAGAGTCAGTGGGGATAGTCTGTTAGAGAGGGAGAGCAGTAGTTGTAAGCCATTTAACAGTCTTATGGCCAAGGGATAGAAGCTGTTTAGGAGTCTGTTGTCTGAGCCATGATGCACCGGTACCGCCTGCCAGATGGGAGCATGGAGAACAGTCCATGTCTCAGGTGGCTGGAGTCTTTGGAATTTTTTTGGGCCTTTCTCAATCACCGCCTGGCATGTATTGTCCTGGATAGCTGGGAGCTCGCTCCCAGTGATGTGCTGGGCCGTAAACACCACCTTCTGTAGGGCCTTCCGGTCGCGGGCGGTGTAGTAGCCTTACCAGACGGTGATACAACCAGACAGGATGCTCTCAATGGTGCAGCTGTAAAAGTTCCTGGGGATCTGAGGGGCTATTCCAAATCATTTCAGCCTCCTGAGAGAGAAGAGGTGTTGCCGCACCTTCTTCATGACTGTTCTTGTGTGAGAGGACCATGTACCAAGGATCCTGATACAATTTACCGTCTCCACTGTGGCCCCCATCGATGTGGATGGGGATGTGCACCCCCCCCCCCCCCCAACTGCCAGTTCTCTGACCTCCTCCTTGTAGGCTGTCTCATCGCCGTTGGTGATCAGGCCTACACCGTTGTGTCGTCAGCAAACTCGATGATGGAGTTGGAGTCGTGGTTATACTGGGCGTACAGGAGGGGGCTAAGCACACACCCCTGGGGGGCGCCCGTGTAGAGGGTCAGCATGGCAGAGGTATTGTTGCCCACTCTATCCACCTAAGGTCAGCCCGTCACAAAGTCCAGGATCCAGTTGCAGAGGGAGGTGTTCAGTCCCAGGGTCCAAGTTTGGTGACGAGCTTGGAGGGCACTATGGTGTTGAACGCTGAGCTGTAGTCAATGAACAGCATTCTCACAAAGGTATTCCTCTTGTCCAAGTGGGAGAGGGTAGTGTGGAGTGCAATTGAGATTGCATCATCTGTAGGTCTGTTGTCGGTGTCTGGGATGAGGGAGGTGATGTGTGCCATGACCATTCTTTCAAAGCACTTCATGATTACAGATGTTAGTGCTACAGGGTGGTAGTCATTGTGGCAGGTAGCCTTAGAGTTCTTTGGAACTGGAATGATGGGGGCCAGTTTGAGACGTGGGGATTACAGACTGGGACAACGAGAGGTTGAAAATGACCGTGAAGATGCCTGTCAGCTGGTCTGTGCATGCTCTGAGAACACGCTCTGGAACACCGTCCAGCCCCTGGGCCTTCACCAGATTAAAAACCTTACGTCGGCCTTGGAGGCGAGATTACTCAGTCCTCTGGGAGGACGGGGGCCCTCTTGAACGGCTCGATGTTGCTTTTGTTGAAACGTGCATGAAATGCATTGAGTTCATCTGGTACAGAGGCATCATTGGATAGATCATGGCTTGGTCTACCTTTGTAATCTGTAATGGACTGTAGCCCCTGCCACATGCGTCAAGTGACGGAGGCGGTGTAAAAGGATACCACTATATTGTCCTTTTGCCTGTTTGATGGCTCTGCGGAGGTCATAGCGGGACTTCTTGTATACGTTCGTGTCCTCAGCCGTAGCCTTGAGGTTGGCTGTCATAGCACTGTGTGCGGTAGCTCTTTCCTTTATCTTAGCGCATACCTCTGTTTTAATCCAGGGCTTTTGACACTCTTCACTGTGGGGACAACATCAGCGATGCATTTCCTGATGAAGCCCGAGACGGAGATGGTTAGCTCGTCGATGCAATCGGCGGAGTCTCGAAACATATTCCAGTCTGCACTAGCAAAACAGTCCTGCAACATAACCTTCGATTCAGAGGATTATTTCTCTACAGAGCTCAATACGGGTACGTAATGGTTTGAGATTCTGTTTTTAAGCAGGAGTATAGAGACATGATCTGATTTGCCGAAGTGGGGACGAGGGAGGGCCTTGTATGCTTCCTTTGGGTTGAGCAACTGTGGTCTAGGACTTTATTGCCCCTAGTGGTGAAGGAGACGTGTTAATAGAAGTTGGGCATCGTGTGTCTTAGTGACACATAATTGAAATCAACGGCAACAAGAAATGCAGCGTCCGGGTGCATGGTTTTCTCGTACAGTTCATTAAGTGCCAGCTTGATGTTGTTGTTGTCTCAACAGGACGTCCGATCTCTTGCCACTTTTTCCCCGGCGTTTCCTCTTGGGTAGCCCGAAGATTGGATCGGAGGTACTTTAAGAGCCCAGGGCGGAAGAGTCGAAGTCAAAGTTGAAGCTGAAATTGAGGTGAGTAGCTGCCTATCTGATGTTGAAACTTTTTTGTTGATTATAAGAAATAATAGTGGATACATTTTGTGCAAAAAAAGTTTTAAAAAACGGCAAAATAATCCCAAAATAGCAAAGTTGGGTCAGAGCTCTCAAGACGGTAGCCATACAGTACGGTGCCATCTTAATTCACACACGTGTGTGTGTGTGTGTGTGTGTGTGTGTGTGTGTGTGTGTGTGTGTGTGTGTGTGTGTGTGTGTGTGTGTGTGTGTGTGTGTGTGTGTGTGTGTGTGTGTGTGTGTGTGTGTGTGTGTGTGTGTGTGTGTGTGTGTGTGCATGTACTGTACATGCATGTGTCTGTGTGCTGCAACTCGCAGAGGAGACCACTAACCTGTATTCCATCGTACCATCAAAGAGGATGGTACTGATCTGGTAAACACACACACATACATACAGTACAAAGAAATAGCATTGGCCAATCACTCATCACTTCCTGGGCCATGGGAAGGGATGGTGAAAGCATGCTTATACTTGATTTGTGAAGAATTCTGGGATGTGACTCAAGGTTCCATTCCCAAATGCCACTGGACATGACATGAACCACAACTTTCAAATTCCACTTATATGGAATAAAGTTGAAATACAGTTTAGAAGGTTAGAACAGGATAATACTGATGATGGGAAAATGGTACCTCCTGAACAAAAACAGATACATCAAGTTACGGGTGATGTAGTAGTATATGTGGGAATGTTCTGATTCATAACAATGTATTTGTGTGTCTAGGTTATAATCAGAATCACCTTTATTTACCAAGTATATTTAGGACCAGGACTTTGACCTGGTGAAATATTGCACAATAAACATGATATACAGACAGAATATATAGACAAAGATTTTACTCATAATCCATGTACATTTAAACATTTACACATACACACATTTGTATTTGATTCTCATACGCAGAATTGCAATCTTTATCCGCAAATATAATTTTGTCCTGGATAAGGACTTTACTAAAGGGACTTTACTAGAATTACTTTACCGTGGTTGGAAAAGCAGTAATAGTATTTTAGAAGTTAGTTTCCCCTATGATTTCATGAGGTAAGGATGATCATCATCACCTGACCCACATTCCCTCAGTCATACATATTATTTCTGTTATTTTGGGGGGTACAGTTAGTAGATCAGCCACGCACACAGGCCATGATGAGTTCACTTCCTCTGATGTCAGATACTGTCATTACACACAGTGTCCTAAAAAATGCAAGGTCTAATTTAGGCCAATATCTATAGGCATTGTGAGACTGGTATAGAGGGCATTGGGTATCTGTTTGAAAAAGTGGGTATCTAGCTTTTGGAAGCTTTAAAAAGTGTATATGATATCTGGAAGTGTTTGGATACTTCTTTTGGTATCTGATGGAAGGTGAAGTGGATATTTGATATCCTAGGACATTCAGCTTTACAAATACGTATATATTACATTGTTGAAAGCCTACTAATTTGCTCAGTATTTCACCATGGGAAAATAATTCATCTTGATATGAAATGTAATACTTTTCAAGCCTGATGTTGAGGAGCGTATTCAATATCTATATTTGACTATCTTGCTTCCTGTAAGTCCACAGTCTCCACTCACTGCCTTTGGCCTAGTCCACTCTTGTGTAAACAAGCCATACTTCTCTGTGGAGAGAGAGCGCGAGAGCGGCATTGCGTAAATCTGCCTGTTATTGAAATGTGAGTGAGAAAATAGTATCCTGGCGTTCTAAAATCAGACTCTTTCCGACACAGATGGCCCACGCTTTCCGCCTGTGGGTAAGTGGGCAAGGGTGGAGAGAAGTGGACGTGACAGAAATTACGCCAAGGCGAGGTCAGGCAGAGTCTTTGTCATCAGCTATTTTAGCACTGTCAAACAAACTGATGAGAGCGAAGGAGGAACGTGTTGACATCATCATTCCGTGTGTTCCTGCCATTTGCCCCGTATTCTTCCGATTTGACAATGATCTGTGCAACATGCCTTTTGAATAACACTTGCTTCTTCTAAAAGAGATGTTTGTTGTACTTATACAGCCATACAGTATAAGGTTATGTCAAGTATAGGGTAACGTTACCTCTGGGAACACACTGGTTGAATCGATGTTGTTTCCACGCCATTTCAATGAAATTACGAATGAAAATGTATGTACTCGCTACCACAAGTCGCTCTGGATAAGAGTGTCTGCATTGCGTACAGACAACTTGTTTGACCAGATCATGAACTGTAAAGGCATGATGTCTGCTAAAAATACTCCAGTTTTACTGTATGAGTAATGCTGTAAATGTATTATGATGATGACCACTAGATATTTTGAAATACACTACCTTTCAAAAGTTTTAGAACACCTACTCATTCAAGGGTTTTTCTTTATTTTTACTATTTTCTACATTGTAGAATAATAGTGAAGACATCAAAACTATGAAATTACACATATGGAATCATGTAGTAACCAAAAAAGTGTTAAACAAATCCAAATATATTTTTCATTTTAGATTCTTCAAAGTAGCCACCCTTTGCCAGCTTTCCACACTCTTGGCATTCTCTCAACCAGCTTCACCTGCAATGCTTTCCCAACAGTCTTGAAGGAGTTCCCACATATGCTGAGCACTTGTTGGCTGCTTGTCCTTCAAACTGTGGTCCGACTCATCCCAAACCATCTCAATTTGGTTGAGTTACACAGCCTGGAGGTGTGTTGGGTCATTTTCCTGTTGAAAAACAAATGATAGTCCCACTAAGCGCAAACCAGATGGGATGGCGTAACGCTGCAGAATGCTGTGGTAGCCATGCTGGTTAAGTGTGCCTTGAATACTAAATAAATCACAGACAGTGTCACCAGCAAAGCACCCCTACACCATCACACCTACTCCATGCTTCACAGTGGGTACCACACATGCAGAGATCACCTACTCTGTGTCTCACAAAGACGCGGCGGTAGGAACCAAAAATATCAAATTTGGACTCATCAGACCAAAGAACAGATTTCCATTGCTCATGTTTTTTGGCCCAAGCAAGTCTCTTCTTCTTATTGGTGTCCTTTAGTAGTGGTTTATTTGCAGCAATTCGACCATGAAGGCCTGATTCACGCAATCTCGTCTGATCAGTTGATGTTGAGATGTGTCTGTTACTTGAACTCTGTGAAGCATTTATTTGGGCTCAATTTCAAAGGCTGGTAACTCTAATAAATTATCCTCTGCAGCAGAGGTAACTCTGGGTCTTCCTTTCCTATGGCGGTCCTCATGAGAGGAGGTTTCATCATAGCGCTTGATGGTTTTTGCGACTGCACTTGAAGAAACTTTTCCATATTGACTGACCTTCATATAGTAAGGATGGAATGTCATTTCTCTTTGCTTATTTTAGCTGTTCTTGCCATAATATGGACTTGGTCTTTTAATAAATAGGGCTATCTTCTGTATACCATCCCGACTGTACCTTGTCAAAACACAACTGATTGGCTCAAACGCATTAAGAGGGAAAGAAATTCCACAAATGAACTTTGAATAGGGCACAACTGTTAATTGAAATGCATTCCAGGAAACTACCTCATGAAGCTGGTTGAGAGTGTGCAAAGCTGTCATCAAGGTAAAGGGTGGATATCTGAAGAATCTCAAATATAAAATATAATTTGAATAGTTTAACACTTTTTTGGTTACTACATGATTCCATATGTGTTATTTCATAATTTTGATGTCTTCACTATTATTCTACAATGTAGAAAATAGTAAAACATTTAGAAAAACCCTGGAATAAGTAGGTGTGTCCAAACTTTTGACTGGTACTGTATATCAGTGTGTATATCAGCTGCCTAGCTATAGCCCACACCAGGGCTCTCCAACCCTGTTCCTGGAGAGCTACCATCCTGTAGGTTTTCACTCCAACCCTTATCTAGCACACCTGATTCTAATAATTCGCAGGTTGATAAGCTGAGCCAGGTTAGTTACAACTGGGGTTGGAGCGAAAACCTACAAGATGGTAGCTCTCCAGGAACAGGGTTGGAGACCTCTGGCCTACATGAAGGAGGCCCTGCAGTATCAAATTGTTGCCAGCAGGGAGTTAACAAAACAGACTATTGTGTCTCAGCATATATAAAACACTTTATACACTACATTGTCTGCGTTCTACATTCAATACATTCCTCAGTAATATGATTTACAAAAACAAACTCTTTACAGTGAACAAAATCATCATAACATAACCATTTATAATGGTTCATGGTTTTACTGTTATTGTACAGTTGTGTCAAGATATGGCATTTACAGCTATTTTCCATCCACGTCAGGTTTATCCATTGATTTTGTAAGCTGATAATGTAGCTACTACATATTCGATATCTACAGTACCATTCCTTAGAACTTCACCGGGCATGGGTGGGCAATTCCAGTCCTCGAGGGCCTGATTGGTGTCACGGTTTTGCCCCAGTCACAGCTAACACACCTGACTCCAATAATCACCTAATCATGATCTTCAGTTTAGAATGACATCCGATTAATCAGCTGTGATTGCTAGGAAAGGAGAAAAAGTGTGACACCAATCAAGCCCTCGAGGACTGGAGTTGCCAACCCCTGTGTAGAGGCTCCTCATTTGTTGACCTCACATGTTCTCAACAAAAGAAGGCATTTAGTGCCCTCTCATGGCAAGATTTAAAAATAAATCTGTAAATGAATAGATCAACTGGCACAGAATATTTCTTACGCTGATTAACCTTGGTGTTTTACCCTAAAGACTCAGACTTTTGTTTCCATTTACGCGGACCGGCACCCGTGTCTCACTGGGCCATGGCTCCGGCGGACCTGCCGTGAATACTTTTCATCTTTCATTTAAATTGGCTCCTGAGTGGCGCAGCGGTCTAACGCACTGCATTGCAGAGCTAGAGGCATTGCTATAGACCAGGGGTTGATCCTGGGCTGTATCACAACCGGCTGTGATTGGGAGTCCCAAAGGCCGTGCATAATTAGCCCAGCGTCGTCCGTGTTATGGGAGGGTTTGTCCTCGTCAAATAAGAATTTGTTCTTAACTGACTTGCCTAGTTAAATAAAATGTAAATAAAAAACATAGCAATGGCTAACTGTGAACTTTAACACCTTCTCACTAGGGCTGGGCGATATATGGCCAAAATATCTCACTGTATTTAAAAAAAAAACTGACGGTATTTGACAGTATTCTATATTTCTTTATAATAAAAGTTCTACATTTGCTTTATGAGTAGTGCATGACCTTAGGGTGGCAACACATACATTCTAAGTGATTTCAATGGGTCTTTCTCCATTCTGATTGTTTGATACTGTTCAATTCAACTTCAACCCCAAAAAAGTCTTAATCTTCATCAATTTCTGCATTTGAGATCATTTCCACACTGCCACGTAGGGCTGCACAATATGGGCAAGTCATCTGGGCCTTATTTTTAACCAAATGTTGCAATTTGACTTGCCATTTAGAGCAAAACACTTGGGTTAACTGTTGGAATCATGGGAATAGAATGTATATTCTAATTACATAGTTAGAATATAATAGTGGGCACTTTTAATACAGTGTTGTTTGACATGACAACGAATGAAAATGCCAGGGGGGAGTTATTGTGACTGGGTAGTAGTGATGGGCATTCCGTCTCTTTTCAGTGAGCCGGCTCTTTTGGCTCCCAAACGGCTCTTTAAAAAAATATATGTTTTCTATTTTTTCAAGTCAAGCAGTTTGACTAAACATTTGCATTTAAAGTGTAACTTTTTAATGTATATAAACAAAGTGCATATAAATGTAACCATTCAAAATGAATACAATCTGAACAACATAATAATAGAATATTGCACCATATCAAAGAAAAATAAATAACAATGTGCAAAACTGCAGCATCCCACTTAAAACATTAAACTGGTCCCTCTTTTCTCCCTCTTCTTTATTGCCATGTTATAACCAGCAGCACACAGCAATGCTGACCATATTTTGCTTTTATGAGAGATTTGCATTCAGAAATGCAAGCTGCCTCACTTTCGAGGGGCTGATGCAGTTTCTTCTTTCAGTAATTATTTGTCCCGTTTTCAACGGATGTGGCCACTATGCAGAGTCTCCCTATCATGACTTTAGTAAGCCGTGGGTATACAGATGCCTTGTTCTTCCACCAGCTCAGAGGATCTGCAGATCTTTGGTGGAGGGGCTCCTCCAAATAGGATCGGACCTCCATTATGGCATCTGCTGAGGGATTCCTTCGTGCTGCATCCCCAGTTACTCTCTCGTCAAACAGCATCCAAACAGCAGACGTTTGTGGCACTACTGCTGGTGCTTCTGCTCCATCTGATCCCTCTTCTTCCTGTTGCCCTGGTGCCTGAGCCAGCTGACTGCTGGGGCTGTCCCTCCCTGCTGCTGAGGTTATTCTTTGAAGAGCCTCATCAATCGCTCTTGCATCACTGAAGGCTAACTTCTTAAACCTGGGGTCAAATGCAGCGGTTTCTGATAGCAGGTGATTATATTCCATTCTGTGGAACTTTCTGTCCATTAATGAACATAGGGTGTCCATCAACTCTGTCACATGTCCTGTGGTTACATTTGCCTCTCTCTGGCGGCTGGCTGTGATTCGCTGCAGACCCTTACACAGGAGTATCATTTTTGAGGCTGTCACATAGCTGAAAAGAGAGAACAGTAACTTATTAGTTCAGCTTCATGTTTTGTCTGCTGATACTACATTCTCATCTACTGCTCATATACATATATAATACTGGATTAAATAATGATGTAGTACTAACTGCTTACTGTACCTCTCTCCACTGATCTCCACAGTGACCTGCTCAAAGGGTTCCAGGACTCTGCACACTTCCTCCACCACCTCCCATTCCTCTTGGGTCAGAGCATCAACAGGTGCATTGACAATGGCCAGGGTAGAGATGATGGCATCCTTTGACTCAAGAAACCGCTTCAACATATAAAATGTTGAATTCCACCTTGTAGTGCAGTCTTGTTTAGGCCTCAGCTCAGGCATCTCTATATGGCGTTGTGTAGACTTTAGTTTTTCAGTACCTACTGTGTATTCCACAACTGCTTTCACTTCGTCCACAGTGGGCTTCATCACCGTCAGAGCATCTCTTACAGTCAGGTTGATTGTGTGGACAAGACATGGATGATTGGTCCATTTGAACATTTTCATGGCTTTGGTTATGTTAGCTGCATTGTCGCTAACACAACAGACCACTTTTCCATCTACTTGCCATCCTCTGGCCACTCTCAACAGTTCCTCTGCCAAGTTCTCTGAGGTGTGTCTGTCACTGAACTCAAAGCAGTCCAGAAGACAGCTAGACATCGAAAAATCTTCAATGAAGTGACATGTAACCGACATGTAAGAAGTGGTTACCCTTGATGTCCAGCAGTCAGTGGTAAGGCAAACTGCAGTAGCTTTTTGGACTCTTTCCCGCACTGAAGCCTGTGTGTTCTCGTACAGTTGTGGAATAAGTGATTTTGAAAGGGTTTTCCTGCTTGGAGTTTTGTACATTGGATTTAGACTATTGCTATAATTTCTAAAACCTCTGTCCTCCACAATCAAAAATGGCTGGAAATCGGTGGCAATCATTTTAGCCAATGCAATATCAATTTGGCCTTGTTTTGCTACAGACATAGACTTTGGCATAAACTGGTTCATAGAAGACTGCGTTGCTGTGGGTCGTAGAGCAGGCCTACTTGACTGAGTGGATCCAGCTCCAAGTGTGGAGGTGCTGGCTCCACCACTATCACTAGCAGGCCCCCTAGTTTCTCGAAGCTCCGCTACAGCTAGCTTCACAATTGGGTGCACAGTTTCCATATGCCGGTGTAGGTTGTGCGTAGAACCGGCTTTATATGAGATTTTGTTTGGGCAAATTCTACACTGTGCTCTAACATTGTCTACATTATTAAAATGCATCTAAATGCTGTGCTTCCGACTCATTTTCCAGCTGTTTTCACAGCTGTCCTTCCTCTCTCTCCTCGGATGCTAAGAGTGTGACTGTGAGTGAGTTGGCTTGGCCCTCCCTCACGCATCTTTGGTTCATTGGTTGACACTGTGTGTCTGATTGACAGGAACAACAGGTGAGGCTGTTAGTCTGAGCAGACAGAGGCCTATATTATTTATTGAATTTTTTCGTCCTTTGAATTAGTTAATTAGTTAATACTATTCATTTAAATATTTGTATTATTCATATACATATTTTAAAAATATTTTTATAAATAGATTCGGCTCTTCTGATATGCGAGCCGGCACCCAACGTTCACCTACAAGTGCCGGGTCTTACAGCCGACTCATTCATGAACGACCCATCACTACAGGGTAGGAACTAATGTGTTGATAGGTGTTTCCTAGGGGACCCCTAGCTACTTCATGTAGCTAACATATTCTTGCTTTGCGTTTACCTCTTTAATTTAGAAGACACTGTTGCACAAACAACATGCTGATTTAGGTCTACACAATCACTGGTATTAACAGGCTGTATAGCTCATTACGCTTGCTCTTACTCAGTACATTTATTAGCTAGCTAGCTAGCGATTAGCGGCTAACAATCAGCAGCTAACAAGATTTGGGAACAACTTGCTAAGAAAAGTGAACTAGCTGTTTGCAGATGTAAGAAACACAAGCTAATAGTGTAATTATAGAATGCTAGTAGATTTATATTAAGAAGCAAAGTGACAACTGCATCGTTATCATCATTGACCATGCAGACTGAACGCAAGTGTCTCGTGGTTGAGGAACATCAAATGCGCTCCTTGAGTGATGGGGGGCCTGCCTAGGTCTGTGTGGAAAGCGGCATAGTGAGAGTGGAGAGAGATGACTCAAGTAGCGAAGTAAACCATAAAAATGGACGTTACACACTGCATATCACATTTAACAAACCAAACATTAAAATACCGGTATAGAAGATAAAGTAAAAACCTAAACTGGTCTGTGCATCAATAACGGCATATCGCAAAAGAAACTGTCTTGAATGATGCAGACAGAGGTTGATTCTACTCTCCCCAAGTCTTTAGTGTCACACTCCTGATGTAAACAATTACACAAGAGCTGGCATTAACATATAACACTGTAACATATAACACTGGTGTGAGTGTTTAGTCTCATTGGAAAAGCACTTTCAGAGAACCAAAAAATAGTGAAGATATTTAAAGAACATTATAACTGTTGAAGTGCTTAATAAACTGACATTAAAAGTTACATGTAATGACTGAATATGTTTTGTTTTCAAATAAATAAATAGTGGTGGATTTTTTGTTGTTGTAAAAGTACTTATGTAGGTGTACAGTATACATACCAAACATACCGAACTCAGAACCATGTTGAGGAAAACCCAAACATAACAATCTCATCCTGGAATATACAAGGTCTGAGGTCATCTGCCTTTGGCCTAATGAGCAGGAACCCAGACTTCATCAAATAAATTGGAAATGCAGACATTGTCATCCTACAAGAAACATGGTATAGAAGAGACAGACCCACTGGTTGCCCTTTAGGTTACAGAGAGCTGGTAGTCGTATCCACCAAGCTACCAGGTGTGAAACAGGTAGGAGACTCAGGAGGCATACTAATTTGATATATTGCAGACCTAACACACTATTTTAAATGAGTCAAAACAGGAACATTTTACATCTGTCTAGAAATGAACAAGGAAATGATCTCAACAGAGAACAATTTCCTCATTTGTGCTACATATATCCCATCAAAATCACAGTTTACCTGAACAGAGCTATATTTAATCATGAGGAACTGCACAATATAAAAAAATGCTATAGATGGAAGGAAGGTAATGTAGAAACCTACCAAAACACAATTAGGCAACAGCAAATTCAATCCCTTTTAGACAACTTCCGAGGCAAAACTTTTCACTGTAATAGTGGAGGTGTAGACTTGGCAGTAGAAAGCCTAAAAAGTATATTTGACCTATCAAATCTAAAAATGTCAAGCAGACAACCTAAGAAAATGAAAAACAATGACAAATGGTTTGATGAAGAATGCAAAAACCTAAGAAAGAAATTGAGAAACCTATCCAACCAAAAACATATAGACCCTGAAAACCTGAGTCTACGCCTTCACAATGGTGCATCACTAAAACAATACAGAAATACACTATGGAAAAAGATGGAACAGCGCATAAGAAATCAGCTCAATGCGTAGAATCTAACCACTTCTGGGAAAATTGGAACACACTAAACCAAGAAGTATATTGTGTATACTTAAACTCTTTAACATCATCCTCAGCTATGGCATCTTCCCCAATATTTGTAACCAAGGACTGATAACCCCCAATCCACAAAAGTGGAGACAAATTTGACCCCAATAACTACCATGGGATATGCATCAACAGCTGCCTTGGGAAAATCCTCTGCATTATTATTAACAGCAGACTTGTACATTTCCTCAGTGAAAACAATGTACTGAGCAAATGTGAAATTGGCTTTTTGACAAGTTACCATACGACAGACTACGTACTCACCCTGCACACCGTAACTGACAAACAAACAAACCAAAACTAAGGCAGTCTTCTCATTCAATTTGGCATGAGGGTCTGCTACACAAATTGATGGAAAGTGCCGTTGGGGGATTATCAAAAAACACACACATTTCTTTCCACAGGGCCGTGGGGTGAGATAGGGATGCAGCTTAAGCCCCACCCTCTTCAACATATAAATCTACGAATTGGCACCCGGCCTCACCGTACTAGAATCAAATGTCTACTGTTTGCTGATGATCTGGTGCTTCTGTCCCCAACCAAGGAGGGCCTACAGCAACACCTAGATCTTCTGCACAGATTCTGTCAGACCTGGGCCCTGACAGTAAATCTCAGTAAAACCAAAATAATGGTGTTCCAAAAAAAGGTCCAGTTGTCAGGACCACAAATACAAATTCCATCTAGACACTGTTACTCTAGAGCACACAAACAACTATACATACAGAGCATTCAGAAAGTATTCAGACCCCTTCACTTTTTCCACATTTTTTACATTACAGCCTTTTTCTAAAATGGATTCAATCTACACACAATACAACATAATGACAAAGTGAAAACAAGTTTTTAGAAATGTTAGCAAATTGATTAAAAATGAAAAACAGAAATACTTTATTTACTTAAGTATTCAGACCCTTTGCTATGAGACTCGAAATTGAACTCAAGTGCATCCTGTTTCCATTGATCATCCTTGAGATGTTTCTACAACTTGATTGGAGTCCACCTGTGGTAAATTCAATTGATTGGACATTATTTGGAAAGGCACACACCTGTCTATATAAGGTCCCACTGCTGACAGTGCATGTCAGAGCAAAAACCAAGCCATGAGGTCGAAGGAGTTGTCCGTAGAGCCATGAGGTCGTAGGAATTGTCCGAGACAGGATTGTGTCGAGGCACAGATCTGGGAAGGGTACCAAAAAATGTCTGCAGCATTGAAAGTCCCCAAGAACACAGTGGCCTCCATCATTCTTAAATGGAGGAAGTTTGGAACCACAAAGACTCTTCCTAGAGCTGGCTGCCCAGCCAAACTGAGCAAATGGGGGAGAAGGGCGTTGGTCATGGAGGTGATCAAGAAACCGATGGTCACTTTGACAGAGCTCTTGAGTCCCTCTGTGGAGATGGGAGAAACTTCCAGAAGGACAACCATCTCTGCAGCACTCAACCAATCATACCTTTATGGTAGAGTGGCCATATGGAAGCCACTCCTCAGTAAAAAGCACATGACAGCCCGCTTGGAGTTGCCAAAGGGCACCTAAAGGACTCTCAGACCATGAGAAACAAGATTCTCTTGTCTGATGAAACACAGATTGAACTCTTTGGCCTGAATGGCAAGCGTCACATCTGGAGGAAACCTGGCACCATCCCTACGGTGAAGCATGGTGTTGGCAGCATCTTGCTGTGGTGATGTTTTTCAGAGGCGGGGACTGGGACCCTTGTCAGGATTGAGGGAAAGATGAACAGAGACATCCTTGATGAAAACCTGCTCCAGAGCACTCAGGACCTCAGACTGGGGCGACTTCAACAAATTACTGAGTAAAGGGTCTGAATACTTATGTAAATGTGATATTTTATATTTTAGTTTACTCTGACATTATGGGATATTTTGTGTAGATTGATGAGGGAAAAAACAAATGAGCCATCTCCTCATTGGTTTTTAGGAGTATATACCCACGTGGGTGATTGAAAGATGAACTGAGGTCCACGCTCCAGTCGGTTGTGGTAATGCACTTTTTAAAGCCTGACGGAGGAGAGATTACTAGAAAACAATAATTTATCCATTTACCTGTGGATTAATTGTCGGAGTAGAGGACCTTGTGCATTTCAGGTAAAATATCAACCCAACATTTATATCCCAGGACAAATTAGCTAGCAACAGCAAGCTAGCTAGCTAAATTGCCATAAATGTTAATGCTTTTCGACCTGTCCCCAAATTCATATAATTCGTTCAGAGTACATTTTGTGTCCCGATCGCGTCTGGTGTGGGGGGGCAAAATCAACGTGCATGTGCGGTCTGGTCAGCATGTAAGGCTGTAAAGTAACAAAATGTGGAAAAAGTCAAGGGGTCTGAATACTTTCCGAATGCACCGTACCTCGGCCTAAAGGTCAGCGCCACAGATAACTTCCACAAAGCTGTGAACGATCTGTGAGACAAGGAAAGAATGGCCTTCTATGCCATCAAAAGGAACATAAAATTCAACATACCAATTAGGATCTGGCTAAAAATACTTGAATCAGTTATAGAACCCTTTGCCATTTACGGTTGTGAGGTCTGGGGTCCGCTCACCAACCAAGAATTCACAAAATGGGAAAAACACCAAATTGACTCTGCATGCAAAATTCTGCAAAAATATCCTCTGTGTACAACGTTAAACACCAAATAATGCATGCAGAGCAGAATTAGGCCGATACCTGCTAATGATCAAAATCCAGAAAAGAGGTGTTAATGAAATTCTACAACCACCTAAAAGGAAGAGATTCCCAACCCTTCCATAACAAATGCATCACCTACAGAGAGATTAACCTGGAGAAGAGTCCCCTAAGCAAGCTGGTCCTGGGGCTATGTTCACAAACACAAACAGTGTCCACAGATTGTGAGCTAAAGATGAACACCTTTCCTACAAGTATTATTATATCATTTATTGATTGGCTATGGCTTTCCAAATCTCCCAACACTGCTATTTGTAAGGTTCATTTAAAATGCATGTTGTGATTTTTTTACCATTCCTGAACCTGTGACCAGAAACATAGGGACAATGCCAGACAAAATTATCTATTGATTCTGTCTCTTCGCAGCAACATCTACAGAGCAGAGATTGTATATAGCAATTTGGTGGCAATAATTGTATATAATCATTTAAATTGGAAACTCTAAGTGTTGAATCAAGTGTTGTTTTTTGTACCAGTTCATAAACCATGTGCCATGGAGTCGGTACATCGAAAATCTCTTCCCATTTATTTTGCAACCTGTATGGCTCAACTGTCAACATTTTTGTCCTCAAATGAAACTGGTATATTTGTCTATTTATGCCAATTCCTTTCAGTCAATTTGTATCTTTAATATATGGCAGGCAAACAAGTTCCCTACCTTCTCCCTTTTCCACGTGCCTCCTCCATTTTTGTGGAAATATGCAATCAGTTGTTTGTATGTTTGGATTGAGCAGATATTCCAATATATTTTCGATAGCTGCATATGGTATGTATTCATTTGTGGATGTCCATCATCCACTTGGTATGAAATGTTGCGAATTACAATTTGTATGATATGTTATGAATTTGCAAAATGTACTGTACAATATCTTACACATTTGCAAATCGTACACTATGTTACGAATTTACAAAATGTACAATATGCTACGAATATACAAAACGTACGATATGTTACTAATACCAATTAGTTATGGCTAACATTAGCTAGGTGGTTAGGGTTAAGGTTAGGGGAAGGGTTAGCTAACAGGCTAAGTAGTTGCAAAGTAGCTAAAAAGTAGTAAGTAGTTGAAAAGTTGCTAATTAGATCAAATGCTCAACCTGTCCATGATGACATTCAAACACGCAAAGGTTGCTAGGGGTTTGCGTTATACGCCCACCCATCCACTGGGAACAAACACTCTCCTTTCATTTTCTGTCTTAAGTAACCTTCTGTCTTATATAGCCATACCAAATGTAACATATCATACTAATTTGAGTGTCCCGGATTTACATTTACTGTGTTACATCCAGTCTATGAGACCAGGCTTACTGTTTGCAAAATAAAATGTTTATCTTTGCAGGACAAGGATTAACCTGACTTTTAAATGGCCAAATTGCTTCATTTTGCTTTTTTGGTTGGCTGCATGCAAGTTTCACCATCCAATTATAACAGATCTACAGGAGTGCACGAACCGGTGATACGTTGACACATGATCATTATTAGAATATGGCAAATATTAGTAAATTATTGCATTCGATACATGCTGGCTTTCATGGCAATTTATTTCACCATTATTTAACTAGGGCTACCTGACATGAATCAGATACAGTTGAAGTCGGAAGTTTAGCCAAGTACATTTAAACTAAGTTTTTCACAATTCCTGACATTTAATCCTAGTAAATATTTCCAGTCTTAGGTCAGTTAGGATCACCACTTTATTTTAAGAGTGTGAAATGTCAGAAAAATAGTAGAGAATGATTTATTTCAGCTTTTATTTCTTTTATCACATTCCCAGTGGGTCAGAGGTTTACATACACTCAATTAGTATTTGGTAGCATTGCCTTTAAGTTGTTTAACTTGGGTCAAACGTTTCGGGTAGCCTTCCACAAGCTTTCCACAATAAATTGGGTGAATTTTGGCCCATTCCTCCTGACAGAGCTGGTGTAACTGAGTCAGGTTTGTAGGCCTCCTTCCTCGCCACACTTCTTCAGTTCTGCCTAAAAGTTTTCTATAGGGTTGAGGTCAGGGCTTTGTGATGCCACTCCAATACCTTGACTTTGTTGTCCTTAAGCCATTTTTCCACAACTTTGGAAGTATGCTTGGGGTCATTGTCCATTTGGAAGACACATTTGCGACCAAGCTTTAACTTCTTGACTGATGCCTTGAGATGTTGCTTCAATATACCCACATAATTTTCCTGCCGCAGGATGCCATCTACTTTGTGAAGTGCACCAGTCCCTCCTGCAGCAAAGCACCCCCACAACATGAAACTGCCACCCCTGTGCTTCACGGTTGGGATGGTGTTCTTCGGCTTGCAAGCCTCCCCCATTTTCCTCCAAACATAACGATGGTCATTATGGCCAAACAGTTATATTTTTGTTTCATCAGACCAGACCTGTGGACCTGTGGATATAGATACTTTTGTACCTGTTTCCTCCAGCATCTTCACAAGGTCCTTTGCTGTTGTTCTGGGATTGATTTGCACTTTTCGCACCAAAGTAGGTTCATCTCTAGGAGACAGAACGCGTCTCCTTCCTGAGCGGTATGACGGCTGCGTGGTCCCATGGTGTTTATACTTGCGTACTATTGTTTGTACAGATGAACGTGGTACCTTCAGGCATTTGGAAATTGCTCCCAAGGATGAACCAGACTTGTGGAGGTCTACAATTTGTTTTCTGAGGTCTTGGCTGATTTCTTTTGATTTTCCCATGATGTCAAGCAAAGAGGCACTGAGTTTGAAGGTAGGCCTTGAAATACATCCACAGGTACACCTCCAATTGACTCAAATTATGTCAATTTGAGCCGGATGCCTGGTCAGGACCCGGAGAAGGTGAGTGGGAAAGCTGCCGTTACCATCAATACTACTCGCCAACGTGCAATCATTGGACAATAAACTAGTATCCTACCAACGGGACATCAAAAACTGTAAAATCTAAGGAAGTCTCTAGATTCTGCTCGCCTGATGTATAGTATATTGTGATAAATTGCAGGCCACACTACTTGCCTAGAGAGTTTTCAGCTATACCTTTCGTGGCTGTTTATTTACCACCACAGACAGATGCTGGCACTAAGATCGCACTCAGTCAGCTGTATAAGGAAACATGAAACCACTCACCCAGAGGCGGCGTGGCCGGAGACTTTAATCCAGGGGAACTTAAATCAGTTCTACCAAATTTCTATCAACATGTTAAATGTGCAACCAGAGGGAAAAAATTCTAGATCACCTGTACTCCACACACAGAGACGTGTACAAAGCTCTCCCTTGCCCTCCATTTGGTAAATCCGACCACACCTCTATCCTGATTCATGCTTACAAGCTAAAATTAAAGCAGGAAGCACCAGTGACTCGGTCTATAAAAAAGTGGTCAGATGAAGCAGATGCCAAACTACAGGACTGTTTTGCTATCACAGACTGGAATATGTTCCGGGATTCTTCCAATGGCATTGAGGAGTACACCACATCAGTCGCTGGCTTTATCAATAAGTGCATCGAGGACGTCGTCCCCACAGTGACTGTACGTACACACACCAACCAGAAGCCATGGATTACAGGCAACATTTGCAGGGTAGAGCTGCCGTTTTCAAGGTGCAGAACTCTAACCCGGAAGCTTACAAGAAATCCTGCTATACCCTGCGACGAACCACAAACAGGCAAAGCGTCAATACAGGGCTAAGATTTAATCATACTACACCGGCTCCGACGCTCGTCTTACTGTATGTGGCAGGGCTTGCAAACTATTACAGACTACAAAGGGAAACACAGCCGCGAGCTGCACAGTGACACGAGCCTACCAGACGAGCTAAATCCCTTCTATGCTCATTTTCGAGGCAAGCAACACTGAGGCATGCATGAGAGCATCAGCTGTTCCGGACGACTGTGTGATCACGCTTTCCGTAGCCAAAGTGAGTAAGACCTTTAAACAGGTCAACATACACAAGGCTGCGGGGCCAGACGGATTACCAGGACGTGTGCTGACCAACTGGCAGGTGTCTTCACGGACATTTTCAACATGTCCCTGATTGAGTCTGTAATAACCAACATGTTTCAAGAAGACCACCATAGTCCCTGTGCCCAAGAACACAAAGGCAACCTGCCTAAATGACTACAGACCCGTAGCACTCACATCCGTAGCCATGAAGTGCTTTGAAAGGTTGGTAATGGCTCACATCAACACCATTATCCCAGAAACCCTAGACCCACTCCAATTTGCATACCGCCCAAACAGATCCACAGATGATGCAATCTCTATTGCACTCCACACTGCCCTTTCCCACCTGGACAAAAGGAACACTTATGTAAGAATGCTATTAATTGACTACAGCTCAGCGTTCAACACCATAGTACCCTCAAAGCTCATCACTAAGCTAAGGATCCTGGGACTAAACACCTCCCTCTGCAACTGGATCCTGGACTTCCTGACGGGCCGCCCCCAGGTGGTGAGGGTAGGTAGCAACACATCTGCCACGCTGATCCTCAATACTGGTGCTCCCCAGGGGTGCGTGCTCAGTCCCCTCCTCTACTCCCTGTTCACCCACGATTGCATGGCCAGGCACGACTCCAACACCATCATTAAGTTTGCAGACGACACAACAGTGGTAGGCCTGATCACCATAAACGACGAGACAGCCTATAGGGAGGAGGTCAGAGACCTGGCCGGGTGGTGCCAGAATAACAACCTCTCCCTCAACGTAACCAAGACTATGTGAACGAAATCTAAATTTCAACAGAAGATTGAGTGAGACAATGCTGAAACATCAATCCATGGGTCAGTGCCAATTGTAAAGTTTGGTGGAGGAGGAATAACGGTCTGGGGCTGTTTTTCATGGTTCGGGCTAGCTCCCTTAGTTCCAGTGAAGGGAAATCTTAACGCTACAGCATACAATGACATTCTAGACAATTCTGTGCTTTACTTTGTGGCAACAGGGGAAGGCCCTTTCCTGTTTCAGCATGACAATACCCCCGTGCACAAAGTGAAGAACTTGACTGGTCTGCACAGAGCCCTGACCTCAACCCAATCAAACACCTTTGGAACGCCGACTGCGAGCCAGGCCTAATCGCCCAACATCAGTGCCCGATCTCACTAATGCTCTTGTGGCTGAATGGAAGTAAGTCCCCGCAGCAATGTTCCAACATCTAGTGTAAAGCCTTCCCAGAAGAGTGGAGGCTGTTATAGCAGCAAAGGAGGGACCAACTCCATATTAATGCCCATGATTTTGGAATGAGATGTTCAACCAGCAGGTGTCCACATACTTTTGGTCATGTAGTGTATTTATGTACAGTATATGATGGTGGGTCTAGACGTTATGAACAGGGTATGAATAGAAAAGGTGTGTACTAGGGGGCTCCCGAGTGGCGCAGCTGTAGAGGTGTCACTACAGACCCTGGTTCGTTCCCGAGCTGTATCACAACCGGCCGTGATCGAGAGTCCCATAGGGCGGCGCACAATTGGCACCGCGTCGTCCGGGTTAGGGAAGGGTTTGGCTTTACTTGGCTCATTGCGCTCTAGCGACTCCTTGTGGCGGGCCGGGCGCATGCAGGCTGACCTCGGGTCGTCAGGTGAACAGTGTTTCCTCCGACACATTGGTGCGGTTGGCTTCCGGGTTAAGTGGGCAGGTGTTAAGAAGCGCAGTTTGGCGGGTCATGTTTTGGAGGACGCATGGCTCAACCTTCGCCCCCTGAGCCCGTTGGGGAGTTGCAGCGATGAGACAAGATCAAAAATGGGGAGAAAAAAGTGGGTAAAATACCCCTCCCACCCCAAAAAAAGGTGTGTACAGCGGTAGTTATTTTGGATGAATCTTGACTAGACTATATACATATGAAGTGGGTAAAACAGTATGTAAACATTATTAAAGTGACCAGTGTTCAATGACTATGTACATAGGGCAGCAGCCTCTAGGGTGTAGGGTAAAGTACTGGGGGGTAGCTGGCTAGTAAGTGACTAAGTTCAGGGCAGGGTACTGGGCGGAGACTGGCTAGTGGTGACTAATTTAACAGCCTGATGGCCTGGAGATAGAAGCTGTTTTTCAGTCTCTCTTTCCCAGATTTGATGCACCTGTACTGTCTCTGCCTTCTAGATGGTAGCTGGGTGAACAGGCCGTGGCTCGGGTGGCTGAGGGGAAAGGGGATACCTAGGACGTGCTCTCTCTGATCACATCTGTTCAAAAACCCTAATTCTGTGTATGAAGTGTGAAATTGTAAGTAGCATGTTGTTGGAATAAGTGAATAAAGACACTTTTGAGATATGGAAGGGCAGACTTTAATCTTTTACTGAATGAATTTATTCATAAATGCATGATAGGGTGTAGTTGCAAACCGTTGCTAACATTTATCTTGGAACTGGGTTGTGTGAACTTGTGTCATAATGAAAATGGAAAAGGCTGATGGCAGGCAATGAAAAATACCTATGACACACAAAACCACACGCACACAGACATACACGTGGCAGCACACACACATGCATGCACACACACATGCAAACGCACACACACACATTTTCATAATGCTAGAGGGTGACGTAATTGTAATACGATCACTCCAATCTCGCCAATTATACCTGACTCTCTCCATCCTCCTCTTTCTCTCATCTCGCTCTTTCTCTCTCTTACCCACATCTCACTCTCCCCCTTTCTCAATTTTTTGTTCAATTGTCTTTATTGGAATGACAAGAAACAAATCCAATGCTGCCAAAGCTAACATGTCACAGAACAGACCAGAAGCAGCCTGAAGTTACAGTAAGTAGCCTATATGAAGACTATTATATGACATATACAGTGGTGGAAAAAGTACCAAATTGTCATACTTGAGTAAAAGTAGAGATACTGTACCTTAATAGAAAATAACTTAAGTTAAAGTGTAAGTCACCCAATAAAAAACTGCTTCAGTAAAAGTTTTAAAGTATTTGGTTTGAAATATACATAAATATCAAAAGTACACTAACAAAAATATAAACACAACATGTTTCATGAGCTGAAATAAAAGATCCCAGAAATGTTCCATACACACAAAAAGCTTATTTCCCTTAAATTGTATGCACAAATTTGTTTACATCCCTGTTAGTGAGCATTTCTCCTTTGCCAAGATAACCCATCCACCTGACAGGTGTGGCATATCAAGAAGATTAAACAACATGATCATTACACAGGTGCAAATTGTGCTGGGGACAATAAAAGGCACCTCTGAAAAGTGCAGTTTTGTCACACAACACAATGCCACAGATGTTTCAAGTTTTGAGGGAGCGTGAAATTGGTATGCTGACTGTAGGAATGTCTACCAGAGCTGTTGCCAGATAATTTAATGTTCATTTCTCTGCCATAAGCTGCCTCCAGCATCGTTTTAGAGAATTTGGCAGTACGTCCAACCGGCCTCACAACCGCAGACCACGTGTATGGCGACGTGTGGGTGAGCAGTTTGCTGATGTCAATGTTGTGAACAGAGTACCCTATGGTGGATGTGGGCTTATGGTATGGGCAGGCATAAGCTATGGACAACGAACAGAATTGCATTTTATCGATGGCAATTTGAATGCACAGAGATACTGTGACGAGATCCTGAGGCCCATTGTTGTGCCATTCATCCGCCGCCGTCACCTCATGTTTCAGCATGATAATGCACAGGCCCATGTCGCAAGGATCTGCACACAGTTCCTGGAAGCTGAAAATGTCCCAGGTTTCCATGGCCTGCTTTCTTACCAGACATGTCACCCATTGAGCATGTTTGGGATGCTCTTGATCGATGTGTATGACAGCGTGTTCCAGTTCCTGCCAATATCCAGGAACGTCACACAGCCATTGCAGAGGAGTGGGACAACAGCGTCTTTCTTTTTCCCAACGCAGTTAAGCCAAAACAACGCCCTGTTATTCAGAGGGGCGTTCTACTATGCTCCCATTGGCTAGCGTTGTCTCACTCACAGGCGATCAGCGCATCAAGTCAGCTGTTGGCTCACGACAGCTGTTGCCTCACAGCCTGTTAAAGAGAGACATGGATGAACACATACCCCTGAGACAGTGACCTTCCAAGGTAAGGATGGAAAGTGTAATTTAACAATTAGCTGCCGACCGTAATGCAGGCCTATTATTAACATGTTTGGTAACATTTGCCCATGTATCAATGAGTTGTAAAAATGTCTGAGAACTCTGCTCAATTCCCCCAATTGAATGTCAGCTAAATTAACCTAGTGTCACGACTTCCGCCGGAGTCAGTCCCTCTCCTTGTTCGAGCGGCGTTCGGCGGTCGACGTCACCGGTCTTCTAGCCATCACCGATCCACTTTTCATTTTCCATTTGTTTTGTCTTTGTTTTTTACACACCTGGTTTCAATTCCCCCATTACATGTTAATTATTTAACCCTCTGTTTTCCCCCATGTTTGTGTGCGTGTTTGTTTTATTGTAAGGCTGTATCTGACGGCTGGTATATTGTTACCGGGTTTTGTTATTACGCCCGTTTATTTCGTGGTACCGGTATTTTTCCAGCACCATAGTATTGTGTTTATACTGGTGTTTTCTTGAATTAAATACCTTGTCCACGCATCTCAGCTCTCCTGCGCCTGACTCCTTTCACCAGTTACCCACAGCCTTGACACCTAGGCTACTTAACGTTACTAGCTCGTTATTTAAAGTTGTTATATTATCATTACTAGTCTATTGTCAGGTTAAAACATATGCTTATTATTATAGCATTTTGAAAATCTTGGCTCTCTCTAATTTTCTCCTTCTCTCTTTCTTTCTCTCTCTCGGAGGACCGGAGCCCTAGGACCATACGTCAGGACTACCGGGCATGATGACTCCTTGCTGTCCCCAGTCCGCCTGGCCCTGCTGCTATTCCAGTTTCAACTGTTCTGCCTGCGGTTATGGAACCCCTACCTGTCCCAGACCTGCTGTTTTCAATTCTTAATGATCGGCTATGAAAAGCCAACTGACATTTATTCCTGATTATTATTTGACCATGCTTGTCATTTATGAACATTTTGAAAATCTTGGCTCTCTCTAATTCTCTCCTTCTCTCTCTCTTTCTCTCTCTCGGAGGACCTGAGCCCTGGGACCGTGCGTCGGGGCTGCCGGGCGTGATGGCTCCTTGCTGTCTCCAGTCCACCTGGCCTTGCTGCTATTCCAGTTTCAGCTGTTCTGCCTGCGGTTATGGAACCGCCACCTGTCCCGGACCTGCTATTTTCAACTCTTGATGATCGGCTATGAAAAGCCAACTGAAAATTATTCATGATTATTACTTGACCATGCTTGTCACTTATGAACATTTTGAACATCTTGGCATAGTTCTGTTATAATCTCCACCCAGCACAGCCAGAAGAGGACTGGCCACCCCTCATAGCCTGGTTCCTCTCTAGGTTTCTTCCTAGGTTTTGGCCTTTCTAGGGAGTTTTTCCTAGCCACCGTGCTTCTACACCTGCATTGCTTGCTGTTTGGGGTTTTAGGCTGGGTGTCTGTACAGCACTTCGAGATATTAGCTGATGTACGAAGGGCTATATAAAATAAACTTGATTTGATTTGATTTGATTATTATTCAAATTTCTTGGAGACTTCTGAATAACGGGCCGTGGTTTTGGCTTAACTGCGTTGGGAAAAAGAAAGACGCGGGACAACATTCCACAGGCCACAATCAACAGCCGGATCAACTCTATGTGAAGCAGATGTGTCACGCTGCACGAGTCAAATGGTGGTCACACCAGATGCTGACTGGTTTTCTGATCCATGCCTCTACCCTTTTTTTAAGGTATCTGTGACCAAGAGATGTACAGTATATCTGTATTCCCAGTCATGTGTAATCCATAGATTAGGGCCTAATGAATTTATTAAATTGACTGATTTCCTTATACGAACTGTAACTAAGTAAAATCTTTGAAATGGTTGCATGTTGCCTTTATAGTTTTGTTCAGTATAAATATAATTGTTCAAATAAGCATCAAAGTATAAATCATTTAAAATTCCTTATATTAAGCAAACCAGACGGCGGCATTTTCTTGTTTTAATTTTTTTTTAACGGATAGGCAGGGGTACACTCCAACACTCAGGCATAATTTACAAACAAAATATTGGTATTTAGTGAGTCCACCAGATCAGAGCCAGTAGGGATGAACAGGGATGTTCTCTTGATAAGTGTGTGAATTGGACCACTTTCCTGTTGTGCTAAGCATTCAAAATGTAACGAGTACTTCTGGGTACCAAGGAAAATGTATGGAGTAAAAAGTACATTATTTAAAAGTACAATGCAGTGAAGTAAAAGTAAAAGTTGTCAAAAATGGTAAAGTACAGTACAGATACCCCAAAAAACAACTTAAGTAGTACTTTAAAGTATTTTTTACTTAAGTACTTCACACCACTGGACATATACATCTCTCCCCCTCCCTCTCTTCTTTCCCTCTTTTTGATACACTCACTTACAGTAAAGGCGCAATCTGGAAGATTTCCAGCTGTTCAATGGTAAACAAATGTATGATATACATTTATTCCTGAAGAAACAAATTTATAAAAGCCTCATGGGCTTAGTAAAACCGTATAACCCTTTCATAACTCACAATATAAGGCTGTAATGCACAATTGTTCATGTTTTTGTGGTCATCTCTAACTTTTGGGGTGCCCCTTTTATTTTCTTTAAGCTGTCTTTGGAGTTCAGAAGCTATTATTTGTACACTACCGATCAAAAGTTTTAGAACACCTACTCATTCAAGAGTTTATCTAAATGTTTTACTATTTTCTACTTTGTAGAATAACAAATACATCAAAACTATGAAATAACACATATGGAATCATGTAGTAACCCAAAAAGTGTTAAACAAATCAAAATACATTTGAGATTTGAGATTCTTAAAATATCCACCCTTTGCCTTGATGACAGCTTTGCACACTCTTGGCATTCTCTCAACCAGCTTCATGTGGTAATCACCTGGAATGCATTTCAATTAACAGGTGTGCCTTCTTAAAAGTTAATTTGTGGAATTTCTTTCCCTCTTAATGCGTTTGAGCCAATCAGTTTGGTTGTGACAAGGTAGGGATTGTATACAGAAGATAGCCTTATTTGGTATAAGACCAATCCATATTATGGCAAGAACAGCGCAAATAAGCAAAGAGAAATGACAGTCCATCCTTACTTTAAGACATGAAGGTCAGTCGATACGAAAAATTTCAAGAACTGTGAAATTTTCTTCAAGTGCAGTCGCAAAAACCATCAAGCGCTATGATGAAACTGGCTCTCATGAGGACCGCCACAGGAATGGAAGACCCAGAGTTACTTCTGCTGCAGAGGATAAGTTCATTAGAGTTACCAGCCTCAGAAATTGCAGCCCAAATACATTTTTCACAGAGTTCAAGTAACAGATACATCTCAACATCAACTGATCAGAGGAGACTGTGTGAATCAGGCCTTCATGGTTGAATTGCTGCAAATAAACCACTACTAAAGGACCCCAATAAGAAGAAGAAACTTGCTTGGGCCAAGAAACACGAGCAATGGACGTTAGACCGGTGGAAATGTGTCCTTTGGTCTGGAGTCCAAATTGTCTTTGTGAGACGCGGTGTTGGTGAACGGATGATCTCCACATGTGTATTTCCCATCGTAAAGCATGGAGGAGGTGGTGTTATGGTGTGGGAGTGCTTTGCTGGTGACACTGTCTGTGATTTATTTAGAATTCAAGTCACACTTAACCAGCATGGCTACCACAGCATTCTGCAGCGATACACCATCCCATCTGGTTTGTGCTTAGTGGGACTATCATTTGTTTTTCAACAGGACAATGACCCAACACACCTCTAGGCTGTGTAAGGGCTATTTTACCAAGAAAGAGAGTGATGGAGTGCTGCATCAGATGACCTGGTCTCCACAATCCCCCGACATCAACCAAATTGAGATGGTTTGGGATGAGTCGGACAGCATAGTGAAGGAAAAGCAGCCAACAAGTGCTCAGCATATGTGGGAACTCCTTCAAGACTGTTGGAAAAGAATTCAAGGCAAAGGGTGGCTATTTGAAGAATCTCAAATCAAAATATATTTAGATTTGTTTGACACTTTTTTGGTTACTACATGATTCCATATGTTTTATTTCATAGGTTTGATGTCTTCACTATTATTCTATAATGTAGAAAATAGTCAAAGAAAGAAAAACCCTTGAATGAGTAGGTGTTCTAAAACTTTTGACCGGTAGTGTAACTAACAATGGAACCGGACAAATCGGGTTACCATTAACTTTGTATGATGGAGAAATAAAGTGATATTCTATTGTATTGTATTTAAATGTTATTCTATTCCCAATTTTGTTCAAAACAAAGTACTTTATAGTTCCAGCTCCCATTCCAGCTCATATCCGGTGGATATTTCTCATCCGCCTGCCACTACCTCTAGCAGGCTTGTAACTGCGCATGCATGTCACATCAAATTAAATTACAATTTTATTAATTGTTCAGCAGTCTTATGGCTTATGGCAGTCTTATGGCATGTGACTAGTCGAACGGTGAACTCTTCATTGAGACAATGCTGAAACATCAATCCATGGGTAAGTCAGTGCCACATTTTCATTTGTGCCGAAAATCTAATGAAAGAAAAGTTATTTTACAAATTCAGCAGGCTATCGTGTGAAATAGACTTATATTTTACATTGACATTTTAGTCATTTAGCAGACACTCTTATCCAGAGCGACTTAAAGTAGTGAGCGTACATTTTTCATACTGGAAGTTCCATGTTTATTTTATTACTTTGGTGTTCTTTGATGTGGTTTTCAATGCATGAGCACCTTTCTTCACACTCCTATCGATCAAATAGCCTAATTTTATTAAGTCATACAAAAGTTTTACTGTGGGTGAAGTTTCAAATGCATTTGTCATTACTAAATGTTTAATGTCATAGGTATTTTAACATGACTATTTTTTAACACACAAGAACATTTTTGATTAATTAATAAAATATTTAATCCGTAATCTTCCTCAAATGAAGTAGGTGACCATTTTTGCAAGAGGGAGGGAATCTTGATTTTATTGGTCCTCAACTCGTGGCTCAGACTCTTCATTCAGGATAAATGTAAACTCAGCAAAAAAAGAAACGTCCTCTCACTGTCAACTGCGTTTATTTTCAGCAAACTTAACATGTGTAAATATTTGTATGAACATAACAAGATTCAACAACTGAGACATAAACTGAACAAGTTCCACAGGCTTGTGACTAACAGACATTGAATAATGTGCCACTGAACGAAGAGGGAGGGTCAAAATCAAAAGTAACAGTCAGTATCTGGTGTGGCCACCAGCTGCATTAAGTACTGCAGTGCATCTCCTCCTCATGGACTGCACCATATTTGCCAGTTCTTGCTGTGAGATGTTACCCCACTCTTCCAACAAGGCACCTGCAAGTTCCCGGACATTTCTGGGCGGAATGTCCCTAGCCCTCACCCTCCGATCCAACAGGTCCCAGACGTGCTCAATGGGATTGAGATCCGGGCTCTTCGCTGGCCATGGCAGAACACTGACATTCCTGTCTTGCAGGAAATCACGCACAGAACGAGCAGTATGGCTGGTGGCATTGTCATGCTAGAGGGCATGTCAGGATGAGCCTGCAGGAAGGGTACCACATGAGGGAGGAGGATGTCTTCCCTGTAACGCACAGCATTGAGATTGCCTGCAATGACAAGCTCAGTCCGATGATGCTGTGACACACCGCCCCAGACCATGACGGACCCTCCACCTCCAAATCGATCCCGCTCCAGAGTACAGGCCTCGGTATAACGCTCATTCCTTTGGCGATAAACGCAAATCCGACCATCACCCCTGGTGAGACAAAACCGTGACTCGTCAGTGAAGAGCACTTTTTTGCCAGTCCTGTCTGGTCCAGCGACGGTGGGTCGTTGTTGCCGGTGATGTCTGGTGAGGACCTGCCTTACAACAGGCCTACAAGCACTCAGTCCAGCCTCTCTCAGTCTATTGCAGACAGTCTGAGCACTGATGAAGAGATTGTACGTTCCTGGTGTAACTCGGGCAGTTGTTGTTGCCATCCTGTACCTGTCCCGCAGGTGTGATGTTCGGATGTACCGATCCTGTGCAGGTGTTGTTACAAGTGGTCTGCCACTGCGAGAATGATCAGCTTTCCGTCCTGTCTCCCAGTAGCGCATTCTTAGGCGTCTCACAGTACGGACAATGCAATTTATTGCCCTGGCCACATCTGCAGTCCTCATGCCTCCTTGCAGCATGGTCTAAGGCACTTTCACGCAGATGAGCAGGGACCCTGGGCATCTTTCTTTTTGGTGTTTTTCAGAGTCAGTAGAAAGGCCTTATAATCTTCACGTAAATTTCACACATTTGTGTGAGCCATTTCTGAAAAGTCTGCGCATCATTTGGAACTATTGGCATTAGGCCACAGCATGCAAAAGAAGAATTGTTGTTCAATATTTAGTTTATCAATAAATTATTGGGTTTCCATGTCTTGCCTTGGAATAGGCTCTGAGATTAACTAGGCAATGATATTGCCGTCCTATCACTCAACATGCAGCCTACCTATACTGGCAAATATTTTACATAAACTACCACCCTGTTTACTCTGTTGGCTGGATGTTTTAATCTTAAGCAGTAATTTATGTTGTATCTGGAAAAGGATTATGTCAGAGTTTCTGAAAGAGTAAACAATGGCAAATTGTTGTGGACCAGTCAGCATTATGTTGGAATTCAACAATATACATTTATGTTGCATCTTACTCTCTTTTGGTTTATTAGACGCTAAACGAACACTTGATTTGCGGGAGCCTCAGTTCACATGTTAGAATTTCTAGGATAGTGAGAGGTTAATGTATATTTGGGATTTCTTTAGTTTTACCTCTCGTTCGAGGTCATGCATTTTTGGCATCAGCCAGACAGTTTATTTTGTTATAATTGTTTTCCCCCTCTTTGTATATGCTTGTTAAAGGTTGGTTGAGGGGGAGGGTAAATGTTGGAAGGTAGGGGAACAGGGTGAGGAGTAAGGGGGCTTGCATCGGTTAGAGACGGCTCAAGTGTGGGTGCAGGACACCATAGGAACTACAAACGAGAGGAGGGCAGGGATTACATTTACTTCCTGGAATGTCAATGGTTTTACGAACCAATCAAGATAGGCAATGTCCTGGCCCACTTGAAATCACTCTTGTCTGATATATTTTTGCAAGAAACCCATCTGTAAAACAATTCTCATAGCAGACTTAGCTTACATAGCTTAACTCTGGGCAGGTGCCTAGGAGCCTTACACTGGGCGCACACCGAGCAGGAGGAAACATAAACCCTCACATCCTTAGCCAAAGTGGGCCACCAGTACTTCCCACTAAGACAGCGCCACGTCCGGCCGATCCCAGGATAACCAGAGGAGGGTGACGTGTGGGCCCAATAGATCAGCCGGTCGCGGACAGCAGACGGAACGTACAGACGCCCAGCTGGACCCTGAGGGGGAGCGGTCTCTGCATGTGACGCCCGCTCAATGTCCGCGTCCAGCTCCCACACTACCGGCGCCACCAAGCAAGAGGTGGGGAGTATGGGAGTGGGATCCATGGGCCGCTCCTCTTTGTCATACAGCCGGGACAATGCGTCTGCCTTAACGTTCTGGGAGCCTGGTTTGTAAGAAAGGGTAAACACAAAACGGGTGAAAAACATGGCCCACCTTGCCTGGCGAGGGTTCAGTCTCCTCGCCGCCCGGATGTACTCCAGATTGCGGTGGTCAGTCCAGATGAGAAAAGGGTGTCTAGCCCCCTCAAGCCAATGTCTCCACGCCTTCAAGGCCTTGACGACAGCCAACAACGTCATAGTTTCGCTCCGCCGGGCTGAGCTTCTTCGAGAAGAAAGCACAAGGGCAGAGCTTCGGTGGCGTACCCGAGCGCTGAGAGAGCACAGCTCCTATCCCAGCCTCGGACGCGTCCACCTCCACTATGAACGCCAAAGAGGGATCCGGATGGGCCAGCACGGGAGCCGAGGTAAACAAAGCCCTCAGGTGACTAAAAGCCCTGTCCGCCTCAGCTGTCCACTGCAAGCGCACCGGACCCCCCTTCAGCAGTGAGGTAATGGGAGCCGCTACCTGACCAAAACCCCGGATAAACCTCCGGTAGTAATTGGCAAACCCTAAGAATCGCTGCACCTCCTTTACCGTGGTGGGAGTCGGCCAATTACGCACGGCTGCAATGCGGTCACTCTCCATCTCCACCCCTGAGGTGGAAATGCGATACCCTAGGAAGGAGACGGACTGTTGGAAGAACAGGCATTTCTCATCCTTGACATACAGGTCATGCTCCAAAAGGCGACAATTACTCTGCGCACCAGGGACACATGCTCGGCGCGTGTAGCGGAGTCATCAATGTCATCAATATACACCACTACACCCTGCCCATGCAGGTTCCTGAAAATCTCGTCTACAAAAGCTTGGAAGACTGATGGCGCATTCATCAACCCGTACGGCATGACGAGGTACTCATAGTGCCCAGAGGTGGTACTGAAAGCCGTCTTCCACTCGTCTCCCTCTCGGATATGAGCGGTAGCAGGTAACTATACCTCACCGTGATCTTATTTAGACCCCGGTAGTCAATACACGGACGCAGACCTCCCTCCTTCTTCACAAAAAAGAAACTCGTGGAGACGGGTGAAGTGGAGGGCCGAATGTACCCCCTGCGCAGGGATTCGGAGACATATGTTTATGTTCCATAGCCTCCATCTCCGCCTGTGAGAGGGGATACACGTGACTCATGGGAAGTGCAGCGTCTACCAGGAGACCTATCGCACAATCGCCCCGTCGATGAGGTGATAATTGAGTCGCCTTCTTTTTAGAGAAGGCGAGAGCCAAATCGGCATATTCAGGGAGAATGCGCACGGTGGAGACCTGGTCTGGATTCTCCACCATAGTAGCACCGACGGAAACCCCTAAACACCTACCTGAGCACTCTCGCGACCGTGAGAGTCTGGAGGATGGAACCACCAGACCCCGATCTGAACGTCCGTGAGTAGCCAGCAGGTTGTCCAGCCGGATGGACAGGTCCACCAGCTGGTCAAACGAGAGGGTGGTGTCTCTGCAGGCCACCTCCCGACGGACGTCCTCGCGTAGACTGCAGCGGTAATGATCGGTCAGGGCCCTGTTGTTCCATCCCGCGCCGGCAGTCAGGGTCCTAAACTCCAGGGCGAAATCCTGGGCGCTCCTCGTCTGCTGCCTCAGATGGTAGAGGCGCTCACCCGCCACTCTACCCTCGGGTGGGTGGTTGAAGACTGCCCGGAAACTGCGGGTGAACTCCTCAAACTGGTCCAACGCCGCCTCTCCCTCTCTCCATACGGTGTTGGCCCACTCCAGGGATTTCCCGGTGAGGAACGAGACGAGGGCGGACACCCTCTCCCGGTCCGATGGAGCTGGGTGGACCGTGGCCAGATAGAGGTTTAATTGAAGGAGGAACCCCTGGCAGTTGGCAGCACTCCCGTCGTACTCCTGTGGCAAGGAGAGACGGATCCCACTGGGTTCAGGCGGGAAAGGGGCGCTCAGGGGAGACCCCGGTTGTGCTGGTGGAGGCGCTGGAAGAACTCCCTGTCTCTCCCAGCAGTCCATTGTCTGGACAACGCGGTCCATGGCGGCACCAAGATGGTAAAGTATTACTGCATGCTCCTGGACGCGCTCCTCCACCTCTATGGCCGGGGTACCTTCTCCTGCTGACTTCATAGAAGGGTCGGTGCTTTTGTAATGGGTGCGTGTTGGTGGCAGGGAAGTCAGGCGCAGGAGAACGAACTTGGTATAAACGGAGTTGTTTAATAAAAAAAAATTTAACTCCAAAAACCAAAATATATAAAATAATCAAAGTGGGTACAAAACCCGTCGCACAACAACACATAACTAGCACAAACATACAATCAAACAATCACAAGGACATGAGGGGAAACAGAGGGTTAAATACACATAATGTAATTGATGGGATTGGAACCAGGTGTGATGGAAGACAAGACAAGACAAAAGCAATGGAAAATGAAAAATGGATCAGCGATGGCTAGAAGATCGGTGACGTCGACCGCCGAACACCGCTCGAACAAGGAGAGGGGCCGACTTCGGCGGAAGTCGTGACACAAGTACTTTGGGTGTCAGGGAAAAATGTATGGAGTAAAAAGTACATTATTTTCTTTGGGAGTGTAGTGTAGTAAAAGTTGTCAAAAATATAAATAGTAAAGTAAAGTACAGTGGGGAGAACAAGTATTTGATACACTGCCGATTTTGCAGGTTTTCCTACTTACAAAGCATGTAGAGGTCTGTAATTTTTATCATAGGTACACTTCAACTGTGAGAGACGGAATCTAAAACAAAAATCCAGAAAATCACATTGTATGATTTTTAAGTAATTAATTTGCATTTCATTGCATGACATAAGTATTTGATCACCTACCAACCAGTAAGAATTCCAGCTCTCACAGACCTGTTAGTTTTTCTTTAAGAAGCCCTCCTGTTCTCCACTCATTACCTGTATTAACTGCACCTGTTTGAACTCGTTACCTGTATAAAAGACACCTGTCCACACGCTCAATCAAACAGACTCCAACCTCTCCACAATGGCCAAGACCAGAGAGCTGTGTAAGGACATCAGGGATAAAATTGTAGACCTGCACAAGGCTGGGACGAGCTATAGGACAATAGGCAAGCAGCTTGGTGAGAAGGCAACAACTGTTGGCGCAATTATTAGAAAATGGAAGAAGTTCAAGATGACGGTCAATCACCCTCGGACTGGGGCTCCATGCAAGATATCACCTCGTGGGGCATCAATGATCATGAGGAAGGTGAGGGATCAGCCCAGAACTACACGGCAGGACCTGGTCAATGACCTGAAGAGAGCTGGGACCACAGTCTCAAAGAAAACCATTAGTAACACACTACGCCGTCATGGATTAAAATCCTGCAGCGCACGCAAGGTCCCCCTGCTCAAGCCAGCGCATGTCCAGGCCCGTCTGAAGTTTGCCAATGACCATCTGGATGATCCAGAGGAGGAATGGGAGAAGGTCATGTGGTCTGATGAGACAAAAATATAACTTTTTGGTCTAAACTCCACTCGCTGTGTTTGGAGGAAGAAGAAGGATGAGTACAACCCCAAGAACCCATCCCAACCGTGAAGCATGGAGGTGGAAACATCATTCTTTGGGGCTGCTTTTCTGCAAAGGGGACAGGACGACTGCACCGTATTGAGGGGAGGATGGATGGGGCCATGTATCGCGAGATCTTGGCCAACAACCTCCTTCCCTCAGTAAGAGCATTGAAGATGGGTCGTGGCTGGGTCTTCCAGCATGACAACGACCCGAAACACACAGCCAGGGCAACTAAGGAGTGGCTCCGTAAGAAGCATCTCAAGGTCCTGGAGTGGCCTAGCCAGTCTCCAGACCTGAACCCAATAGAAAATCTTTGGAGGGAGCTGAAAGTCCGTATTGCCCAGCGACAGCCCCGAAACCTGAAGGATCTGGAGAAGGTCTGTATGGAGGAGTGGGCCAAAATCCCTGCTGCAGTGTGTGCAAACCTGGTCAAGAACTACAGGAAACGTATGATCTCTGTAATTGCAAACAAAGGTTTCTGTACCAAATATTAAGTTCTGCTTTTCTGATGTATCAAATACTTATGTCATGCAATAAAATGCAAAGGAATTACTTAAAAATCATACAATGTGATTTTCTGGATTTTTGTTTTAGATTCCGTCTCTCACAGTTGAAGTGTACCTATGATAAAAATTACAGACCTCTACATGCTTTGTAAGTAGGAAAACCTGCAAAATCGGCAGTGTATCAAATACTTGTTCTCCCCACTGTACATATACTCCAAAAAAACGACTTTAGTACTTTAAAGTATTTCTACACCACTGCTAAATTACTCCCTTTTACCTGTAATGTGAGGTATCATGCTATTATAATCTCTGACCACAGTCCACTCAACTTTTCCCTGAGATTGGGTGACATCATATGAAGAAAGACGGTCTGGATGTTTAATCCTCAGCTCCGACATTCTGTGAACATCTTAAAGATGAAATTATTATTTTTAAACAAACGAAAACAGAGACTTCCTCAGCAATATTGTGGGAGGGACAAATTGACTTAATGGATGGGGAGAATGCTAGTCATCCATCTATTGAGAAACATACACAAATTATACCTTTAAAATTTTTTGAATATAATTGTATTCTCTATACCAAGCAAAATTATTTTGAGTTTGGTGACAAAACGCACAAATTACTGTCCAGACAACTTTAAAAAACTTCAGAGTGACCGAATGATTCACCAAGTTAAATCTGTAACTGGGGAATTACTCTCTTCTCCCAAGGACACCAATGACAGATTGTCAGTTTTATGAGATTCTTTATTAACTTTTACTTGGTACTCATCCCGGATCCGGGAGCACCCCCATCAGTAAAAAAGCTGACTAGCATAGCCTAGCATAGCGCCACAAGTAAAT